>NC_083589.1:2238979-2406479 GCF_027579695.1 Neoarius graeffei | reverse complement strand
AGCCGCTGTGTGTGTGATCCCAGCGCATATCACTTACTACTTGCAAGTGGAAGGATGGCAAGCCTAAAGACAATCATAACTACACAATGGGCATCAGTATTTTTTGCATCAGTATTTGCAGTATTTTCATACTTTTATACTCTTTAATGAAAGATGATACAAGGCGGAAGTCCGCGCTGTTTTTCAGCAGTCGCGTCACATGACCAATGCCAGCGAATCAGGAAGGTGGATGTCACAGTGACGTTGTCCAATGAGACACCAGCTAGAGCTCAGCACAGCGTATCCGCGTATTTTGAATGTTTACACAGCACCGGATCAGACACGATCTGGATTGAATACGTGGACGCTGGCGGATTCCCGTTTCCACGCATTTCCAGGCGGTTTAATGTAAATGGACAGTGCATCCGCGAAGAAAACGAGACAGATACGGTCTAGTGTAAACGTAGCCTTAGTGTGTCTTCAGAAGTTTCTGGTGGTTTTTGAAGTAAGAGCATTTAGCTTTTGTGAGTCCCAATTTAGCCTCTGGAAAGGCTCTTTACAAATTGTGTGAAATCTCTCAATAAGAAGTGTCTTGAGAACAGAGTTGACACACCTTGGCGTGCTGTGGTCAAACCACAGTGGGGAGTTTCTACAAGTCACCATTCATTAAAAAGGTTGGGGATATACAGTGGAGGATTTTACATGGTGCAGTTGCTGTTAATTCTTTTATTAGTGTTGTAAATTGTGATGTGAGGCAGGAAGGCCCTTTTTGCACACTAAGGGAAATTGTGTTTTATGCTTTCATGTGGTGTGTACAACTGAAGCCTTTATTTTCCATTTTATGGAAACTGGTTGGTCTTTTTAATGAAAATGTCTCAATGGAAACTTTGATCTTTGGTTGTAAATATTGAGAGAAACGATGGTATAAGTGTCAGCTGATGAATTCCATCATTGGGCAGACTAAGATGGCTGTATATGTGTATATGTTAGCAGGAGGAACAAAGTGGAGCACAGTTCATGGTACAGCAGAGTAATGGTGTTTACAACCCGGATAAAATCAAGGATTTTCACTGATTTTTGTTTCTATAAAGAAATGAAAGATCTTGAAACCTTCAAGAATATCTGGTGTCAGAAAAGAGCTGTGTGTATCGTCATAGAAGATGAGGCACAATTTCAGAACTTATTAGAGTTTTCTGTATCGACTGATTAATGTTTTGTTTCCTCTGTTATTTCTTTATTTACTTACTTGCTGATTTATTTGTTTATTTAAAAACATCTTTTTTTAACAAAATGACAAAGTGAGGTTCTTTTATGTCTGTCATGTTTAAACTTGGGGCGGCACGGTGGTGTAGTGGTTAGCGCTGTCGTCTCACAGCAAGAAGGTCCGGGTTCGAGCCCCGTGGCCAGCGAGGGCCTTTCTGTGCGGAGTTTGCATGTTCTCCCCGTGTCCGCGTGGGTTTCCCCCACAGTCCAAAGACATGCAGGTTAGGTTAACTGGTGACTCTAAATTGAGCGTAGGTGTGAATGTGAGTGTGAATGGTTGTCTGTGTCTATGTGTCAGCCCTGTGATGACCTGGCGACTTGTCCAGGGTGTACCCCGCCTTTCGCCTGTAGTCAGCTGGGATAGGCTCCAGCTTGCCTGCGACCCTGTAGAAGGATAAAGCGGCGAGAGAAAATGAGATGAATGAGATGAGATGTTTAAACTTTTGGTAATAAAGGAATTTGGAAATTCAAAATTCTCTGTCTCTCTCTCTCTCTCTCTCTCTCTCACACACACACATGAACACAGCCTTGTGTTAGTTCAGGTATTTTTACTCACAATAAATCATGTGTAAACTCTAAACATTAATCTGAAGCTGATTTTATAACTGATGCCTCAGAAAAAAAAAACAAAAACTTGAGGATGGTGTGTGTTTGCTCATCTACAGCTTTTTAAATTTTATAACAATGAAAGTTTCACTGTTGAAAAAGTTAGGATGGTTCCAGGAAACTTTCTCAGATTTAATGATTAAAAATCATCCCTCCTGTTAAAGTGAGAAGTATGTGATGTTTTAGTGTGAATAATCAGTGTGTTCTTACCTGCAGCGGACAGACTGATTGTGGAAGAGAGAATCATAAAACTAAGACAGATTTCCATCTCCCTCCTCGCTGTACACAATGTGTTCACCTCCACTCACCCAGAGAGACTGAGAGAAGTGTGTCCCCTCACTCAGCCTCTACAGAGAGAGAGAGAGAGAGAGAGAGAGACCAATCACACTCACTGTTACCTTATTAGAAAGACGAGAGGAAATCATCACACAGCCTTAAGAACAAATCAGATGAGGCATCTTTCATTTTCTCCATATATATCAAAATAACATCAGCGCTGATGAACAGAGCTCCTCCCAGCTCTGAGGTGTGTGACTGATGAACAGAGCTCCTCCTTCCGACTCTGGGGTGTGTGACTGATGAACAGAGCTCCTCCTCCCAGCTCTGAGCTGTGTGACTGATGAGAGTTGACCACATCACACACTGATTTCAGAGAGAGGAAGCACTCGGCTCTCATACAGCATTAATTCCTGACAGCTGCACAGAGCAGATACACACACTGATAAACCAGTGCAGCACACTGCAACTACATCAGCTACGCACACACACACACACACACAAAAAAAAAGTATTATAAAAATATTAAATGAAAAAAGGGATTTTATATATATATATATATATATACATATATACATATATATATATATATATATATATATATATATATATATATATATATATATATATACAGTAGGAGCCTTCTACTTTTTTTCTCTCCGTGCGGATACCGTGCGGATACCGTGCGGATTCCTGCCGTCTCCCATGAGGTTTCCATGAACCCCCCTTGTTCTATGCAAAGTCTAAACACGCCCCAACACGCTCATTCATTGCATTACATAGTGTCGCCATTAGAGGGCGCTCCTCTCACACGAAAACCAGAGCCGTGTATACACCCATTCAGGACGGGAACAATAACAAAGCCCCTAAGGTCGATTGGTCCCAGGCATACTGTACTTCCAGTGAAACTTAAACAACAGTCAGCTGTACCCTACTGTACTGTACATGAGCATTTTTTTTCTGCTGCATGGTCTACATTTCCTTATTGTTGGTCATGTAGTCATTTACCAATTCTGGCAACATGTGGTTGAAGTAAAATTTACAAAGATGCTGAATTTGTTGGTTTTTGTAATTTGGGTGAAATGGTATGTCCAATTCCAAGTAGGGGCCTGGACGAATGAAACACTTTTTACTTAATGGTCATTTTCAAAGATAATGAAGCAGATGAAAATTACTTTGTCATAGATCATACAACCCACATGTGTATTCTATTAGTTGCAAATGTAATTTCACACAGCCGTTAAGGTATCACGCTGATTTTAACTTCGAACGCAACATGTTGTTCGTTTCAACCGTCCCGCACTGTCGGGACAATTGAAACACGTATGCGGGATGAATGAAACATCGTGTTGTAAACAGAAACCATTCACTGTACTCTGAGCCGGCCCGTGGCATAGGCAATTTAGGCAAATGCTAAGGGCGCTGCGTCCATCCAGGGGCGCAGAAACGGGGGGAGAAAAATTATGACTTCCACTATTCTGAAAACGAGTCAGCATTATAATGTCTTAGCCTAATTTAATTGTACAGCAAAGCATGTAGTCAGGGTGCGATTTGTCAAAAAAAGCGGGGTGGGGTGTGGTGGTGGTTGTTAATCATGAAACAATAAGCACTCAAGTGCGCATCTGCGGCTATTCTCTGTTTTGGCCATGTAATAGCCTAAGTGTTGTTGGCTAAAGAGTGTTTTTGCATAACGTAGATAACTGACATAGATCTGTTGCTTGTTTTGAATATGGCTGCACTTGGAGCAGTCTGTCGGTGTCGTTGAGCAGTCTGGGCTGAAGTAAAGGTCTTTTATGCACCGAACACGTTTCGCAGCGAGATATTCCAATGGTGCCTGGCACGTTTTTTTTAATAAAACACAGTTGCTTTGTTGATCTGTGTTCTCAATAAAATGACAGTTTAGCAGCTCATTCAAGCAACCATGTTGCGAAGAGCTTCCTGGAGGAAAATATAATAAACGCATTGAAAACAAGAAACAATCTCAGTGCGTCAAGACTGCAGGGAAACGAAACAAGCACTCAGATGTGTTCTCTTTACCAGCGCCGGCGATTGCCTAGAGCGCAAAGTGTGCCCAGGGGCGCCAAGGGCGACCAAAACCCCACCAAAAAGGAGGGATGGAGTTATTGAATGGAGATGTTACCAAGTGCATCAGTGGTGTTCAGTGTTTTCAACCACTGTGCTGCCGAACTCTAGTACCGCGGAACACTAGTGTGCCGTGAGAGATCACCAAGTGTACCGTGGGAAATTATAGAATGACTGTATATTGTAAGTATTGGGAACAGCGTTTTAGTTTCAGTCAACATTTTCTATTGGTGATGTGCCTGGAGATTTTTTCATTGAAAAACGTGCGCCCTGGCTCATGAAAGGTTGAAAACCTTTTTTACAACACCTCTGATGCGGCTGGGGATGTAGAAATACTGTACGCGCTCCTTACCTCTGCTGTTACACTACCTGTGACAGTAGCTTCTGCTGAAAGAAGCTTTTCAAAATTAAAACTGCTGAAGACATACTTAAGGTCAACAATGAGTCAAGAACGTCTGAATGGGCTTGCTGTAATGAGCATCAACCAAGAGATCTCAAGAGAAATATCATTTGATGATATTATCAAGGAATTTGCCATTAGGAAGACCAGACGAGTCCCATTGTAATGTTACTTCAATAACAAAGTACCCATACAGCAATAGCACTTTTGTTTGAAAATACAGCCCATTGATGTCCTAACAGGGTGCTTAAGTTTGCACAATTTAGAATTGTAGAATTTTTTATTCATTTAATTTGTTAATTCTTCAGAGATGATTTAACTTTTAATAGCAAAAAAGAAACTAAAAACAATTTCTTGTTTATTGTCCATGCACTACACTTTGAACAGGGTGCGGAAGAGTTTTTGCCCATTATATGGAGATATGTATTGAATTTGTGTGGTCATTTTACTTTGTGACCCTTTATGTGAATAATGATTAACAATAATAACAATAATGAAAAAGATAAAAATGACTTCTTGTTTATTGTCCATGCACTGTACATTGTTTAAAAGTAATAGAATAGAGTGATTAGATTAAAGTGTTATTTAGATGTTATTAGAGGGTTTTTTTTCTGGGGGGGGCGCTAAAACTCAATCTCGCCTAGGGCAGCCAAAGACCTACTGTAGAGCCGGCCCTGACTGTACTCTATTTTTTATGAACCAAACCTGACAGCATACTACTATACTGTACTTGTCATGGGTAAAATTGTATGTAATTTCTCAAACTATAAATGGAATACTGCCCATCACTCAGACAATGTATATCACATCTTGGCCGACCCAGCTTTGACCCAATACAAAATGTGTGCATTTCACTTTTGTGCCTTCAGTAGACTGCTGTATTGAACAGACTGTTGAGACCGGCCCTTTTCACACCTAAAAGAACTGCTTGTTAACGTGTTCGCCATCCAAGCTGGACCACTGACACACCCCATCACACCCCCATCCCCCTCCCTGTCAATATAATATGACTGCGCTTAGATCCAGTACAACAAAAATATGACGCGCATCAGCAGAGAGAGTTCCCAACAGATTCATGCAATGAGGCGAGAAGGAAAGTCCACACAAGAAATAAGAAAAAGTTTGGCATGCCGTGGAATTAAGGTTACAATGCAAGCTGTGAGATATCACTACAAAGAGAGGCCACCCCGTCGCTCTGGTCCAAGGAAATTGCATACGTAAGTATCCAACCCGTGAAACGACTTAAGAAGGCCACTTATAGCCTACCATTAGACTTTCCAACCTAACGTGTTTCATTTTATTTTCACAGCAATGTCCTCTCTGCAATCGACGAGATGACTAAAGCCAACACTGAAATGAATGCCCTGGCTGTTCAACAAAGAATCAAGGCCGATTTTGGTATTGAACTGAGCTTAACAAGCATACGCCGTGCTCGCAGACAAATGGGTTGGAAATTTTCCTCGACCCGTTTCTGTCCAATGCTGAAAGAACGCAACAAAGAGGCAAGGTTGCGACAAGCTTCTGAATGGAAGAAGTCGGGGGAGTTGTTTGATAATGTGCTATTCACTGGCGAAACGACAGTCGCATTGGAACACTTTGCAAGACAAAGTTTCCATAAAAAGGGACACTTCGTCTCAAAGCCACGACCAAAGCACCCACTGAAGCTGCATGCATGGGGAATGATTTCCCGATATGGAGCAGGTCCCCTTGTCATTTTTGAGGGAATAATGGACAGAGAATATTTTGAGGAGACCATCATAAAAGAATTTGCAGCACCATACATCAGGGAAAATTTTGGGACTGATCACCGCTTTTTCCAGGACAATGACCCAAAGCACACCGCAGCTGCGGCTTACTTAGCATCAGAGGGCATCAACTGGGTTAAAACTCCAGCAGAATCACCGGACTTGAATCCAATCGAACTGGTTTGGCACGCCATGAAGGACTATATCCGCAAAGACGCAAAGCCAGGTACAAAGCAGGAGCTTATCAAAGTCATGCAAGTGTTCTGGAACACAAAAGTGACCGTGGATTTCTGCAACAGACTTATATCAGGTTTATCAAATGTAATCAATCTGGTTATTAGCAACAAAGGAGGGCATAGCGGGAAATGATACCCTGTCTTCAAATAGCGTACTCAGTTGAAATTTCTGATTTAAGATTTGTGATTACATGTGCACCTTTTTAATAAAAAAAAAAAAAGGCACGAACGTCTCTATTCTTGTTTTTAACTGTATGCCTATGTTGTAACATCGTTGTGCAGTCATGGAATAGTGCTGACCGGTGAACGGTCTGCATTGTTTATTTCACTGTGTATTTTCAACCTAATGCCTCACTGCCGCCATGGTTCCCTACGAAAAAAACAAGAACACTTATGCCGATAGAGTTATTGAGTCTCTTAATCAATTACATAATTACATACAGTAAATCTGACTCCAAACTGACACAAAGTGACGTGGCAACTGGCCCCCCATGTCCCCCCCCAATTAGGAGAGGCTTTCAGATGTACATGTCAGTGCTCTGAGCTAAACAAATGCAAATCTGGGGAACAGTTTTACTAGTCTTTTAGAAATGTGTTGCGTTCAACAGTTGTGTTGTGTTCAGAGCCGGCCCCTGGCATAGGCAATATAGGCAAATGCTAAGGGCGCTGCGTCCTTGGTAGTAGAGCCAAATATTAATTGCAGTCCATTACTTTATCATGTTTTCAGTGAAAAAGGCATGAGAAATGAGTTAAATGTTTAGAGAAGTGAATATGTGCAGTCGTAATGCAAGCAATGTTGCGTATATTTTCTATATTTCTATAACGTAGGCCTACTTGACGTATTTGATCAATGAATATGTTCGTTTGTTATTGTAATTTTAAATTTTCGAGTAAGCCAGGATTCCCCTGGCTTCCATTACGACACGCCCCTGAATCAGTCAGAAACTAATTTCAGGCACTAATTTCACTCGAATCAACATGAACGTTTCGTTCATGTTTCATTCATCTTCATGTTCGTCGCTCATGCCTCATAATTTGAAAAATTCACGTTCGTTCTGTATTTTAGAAATGTGTTGTGTTCAACACAACCAGGGCCGGCTCTTTGGCTGCCCTAGGCGAGATTGAGTTTTAGCGCCCCCCCCCAGAAAAAACCCTCTAATAACATCTAAATAACACTTTAATCTAATCACTCTATTACTTTTAAACAATGTACAGTGCATGGACAATAAACAAGAAGTCATTTTTATCTTTTTCATTATTGTTATTATTGTTAATCATTATTCACATAAAGTGTCACAAAGTAAAATGACCACACAAATTCAATACATATCTCCATATAATGGGCAAAAACTCTTCCGCACCCTGTTCAAAGTGTAGTGCATGGACAATAAACAAGAAATTGTTTTTAGTTTCTTTTTTGCTATTAAAAGTTAAGTCATCTCTGAAGAATTAACAAATTAAATGAATAAAAAATTCTACAATTCTAAATTGTGCAAACTTAAGCACCCTGTTAGGACATCAATGGGCTGTATTTTCAAACAAAAGTGCTATTGCTGTATGGGTACTTTGTTATTGAAGTAACATTACAATGGGACTCGTCTGGTCTTCCTAATGGTCCTTGATAATATCATCAAATGATATTTCTCTTGAGATCTCTTGGTTGATGCTCATTACAGCAAGCCCATTCAGACGTTCTTGACTCATTGTTGACCTTAAGTACTGTATGTCTTCAGCAGTTTTAATTTTGAAAAGCTTCTTTCAGCAGCAGCTACAGTACTGTCACAGGTAGTGTAACAGCAGAGGTAAGGAGCGCGTATTTCTACATCCCCAGCCGCTTCAGAGGTGTTGTAAAAAAGGTTTTCAACCTTTCATGAGCCAGGGCGCACTTTTTTCAATGAAAAAATCTCAAGGCACATCACCAATAGAAAATGTTGACTGAAACTAAAACGCTGTTGCCAATATTTACAATATACAGTCATTCTATAATTTCCCACGGTACACTTGGTGATCTCTCACGGCACACTAGTGTTCCGCGGTACTAGAGTTCGGCAGCACAGTGGTTGAAAACACTGTACTGTACACCACTGATGCACTTGGTAACATCTCCATTCAATAACTCCATCCCTCCTTTTTGGTGGGGTTTTGGTCGCCCTTGGCGCCCCTGGGCACACTTTGCGCTCTAGGCAATCGCCGGCGCTGGTAAAGAGAACACATCTGAGTGCTTGTTTCGTTTCCCTGCAGTCTTGACGCACTGAGATTGTTTCTTGTTTTCAACGCGTTTATTACATTTTCCTCCAGGAAGCTCTTCGCAACATGGTTGCTTGAATGAGCTGCTAAACTGTCATTTTAATGAGAACACAGATCAACAAAGCAACTTTGTTTTATTTAAAAAAAAAAAAAACGTGCCAGGCACCATTGGAATATCTCGCTGCGAAACGTGTTCGGTGCATAAAAGACCTTTACTTCAGCCCAGACTGCTCAACGACACCGACAGACTGCTCCAAGTGCAGCCATATTCAAAACAAGCAACAGATCTATGTCAGTTACTGTATCTACTTAATGCAAAAACACTCTTTAGCCAACAACACTTAGGCTATTACATGGCCAAAACAGAGAATAGCCGCAGATGCGCACTTGAGCGCTTATTGTTTCATGATTAACAACCACCACCACACCCCACCCCGCTTTTTTTGACAAATCGCACCCTGACTACATGCTTTGCTGTACAATTAAATTAGGCTAAGACATTATAATGCTGACTCGTTTTCAGAATAGTGGAAGTCATAATTTTTCTCCCCCCGTTTCTGCACCCCTGGATGGACGCAGCGCCCTTAGCATTTGCCTAAATTGCCTATGCCACGGGCCGGCTCAGAGTACAGTGAATGGTTTCTGTTTACAACACGATGTTTCATTCATCCCGCATACGTGTTTCAATTGTCCCGACAGTGCGGGACGGTTGAAACGAACAACATGTTGCGTTCGAAGTTAAAATCAGCGTGATACCTTAACGGCTGTGTGAAATTACATTTGCAACTAATAGAATACACATGTGGGTTGTATGATCTATGACAAAGTAATTTTCATCTGCTTCATTATCTTTGACGCAGCGCCCTTAGCATTTGCCTATATTGCCTATGCCACGGGCCGGCTCTGCTTCTGGACGTGACAGACTTCCCTGTTGTTGTTTTTTTTATCAAGTAGCGAATAGCATGGGGGCAGGCAATGTACTGTACAGTACCAGCATTTTTGTCTAAACAGTTAGGGAGCTATGGCAGCAATTGTAATATTTCCTTTGTGTAGCACACTAGCTCTATACAACAGTCTGCAACCGTCTGGGTACTGAGGAGACAAGTTTCTCAAATTTAGAAATGGGAATGCTGTCCCATTCTTGTCTAATACAGTACAATGTGTCTCGCTAGGAAGGGCTGATTTTCGGCTGCATCGCAGGAAACTACAGGAACATGCCTGAAAAATCAGCTCTTCCAAGTCAAAGAAAAGGAGACGTCCGGTTTGCACCGCTGCAGTAGGATTACGCCGTTATATTAGGCTTTCCTGATCGGTCTTCCTTCCTCACCCACCAATAAAAACACAGGAGATTCGAGATCACGTTCTTTCTGTTTATTTTTTCCATCATTAAAATATGATGTCCATCGTTGAATCACTTCCTGTAGGAGATAAAAACTGTAGCCTAAGCATGTAAATGCAAATAACTATTGGCATGAAAACGTGTCTATTGCACAGTTTTGCAACTTCATCTCCCGGGAATAGCCTCGGATCTCTCGGCCGTCATTTGAAAAAAAAAAAAGCGAATATTATATTTGCTTGTACACAAGACTTTGAGCAGTGGCTGTGGCCACAACGCTCTGGCCAGGACAGCAATAATGCAACTTCGTAACCAGCGAAGACCGCAGATTCTGGTGTGCTCATGGCCACCTTCTGAATAATTTGTCACAAAATGTTACAAAGTTAAAATCGGTATTCTTGACGCTCAATGCGAAATGGTTTCAGATTATACTGTATATAGATTTGGAGTGACATCAACCAGTGAGCACGTAATGTTTCGCTCATTCCAGGTTAGTGAAAAGCAGTCGCATTGCGGACTTTAGTGGTCTTGCTGCTGTCTCGTCAGCCAGCTACTGTACACACTTCACTTTCCCAGGACACCCTGCTGCACCCTGTGCTAAGAAACAGACAAATTGTGCTGTAGATTATTATGATGTTACCAGTAGCAAGCTATGATTGTTGAGATTGTTTGAGATAAAGATTTTTTAAAGATGAAAACAGAAACATAGCCAGTGCAAGCGCTGAGCCCCAGCAGGAGCCAGCTGCAGCTATTTACTGTTACAGTACTTATCTTGTTCTTGCATTAATCAGAATACGCACAGCTGCATCTGTGCAGCGCCCCTCCCCTCTCTCCGTTTGCTTATGGAGAAGTGCTTCTAAATTGCCAGCTTAACTCGGAGCAAACTTTGTGTGACATACAGTACAGTAATGACAAAATCAATCCGCATTTAATAAAATGAAATAACTGGTGAATATAATGGGAATGCGCAAACAGAAAAGGGAAGTAAGAACACATTATTTTACCGTTGTACTCCACATACAGTACAGTATGCGCAGCGCCAGATGTAGGCAAACAGTCACCAATAAAATGAGCAACAGCTCAAATAACCCGATGTTGATACATTGCCCAACACAAAGGGAAAGTCATGCCAGTTTTGTAGGAAACCTGGAACATGTTGAAGTGGATGTTTTGAGAAGTGTTTATGTTCGTATTGTTTTCCCCACGCGATGCCTGAATAATCCACGTCAACTGTCTGTCTGTTATAACAAATGAATGACAGACATTACAAGGCCGTACAGCTAACTAATATTGCATAGTTAATCATCGGGACTCAGTGTAAACAAATCAGCATTATTGAACAAACGAATAACAACCCAGATATACCACCAACGTTTAGAGCAATGCGCCGTATTGGCGTAATATCGCCTCAGCTCAAGTCAGGTTTTGGACATGGTACTGTAAGCGAGAAAACTGCACTTCTTTCAACGGGACTTAAACTCTGGTTTATTGCCATCCTCTTCAGAAACGTTGATCTGGCTTGTCAATGCAACTTCACAAATCACTGCTCCTCCCCGTGGAAAAAAATGGTATTGCAGCTGTGTTTTTTAAGGGGCGTTGCCAGTCCAGGCTTCATCAACACGTCATGTGTGGAGGATTACGATACGGGCACGGCCCTCGCACGGACCCCGCACGGACCAAGCATAGTGCGGGCATGGAAACAGGCAAACAAATGAATGGCTTCTACTGTATATATACACACACACACACACATATATATATATGCATGTATGTAAGGCATGTATGTAACCCGGATGCCATCTCCGAGTCTCGTGACTGCATCTTAGCATGTCAATTTATTGTCAGTAATAAAGTGGTGGTAAAATTTATGATGAGCAGAATATTTGTATTTTTGTTTTTTTATTTCTGTTAAAACATTGTGAAAGCACCTAGATAAGATTTAATGAGAGATGTTCCATCAGAGAGTAAAGGGGAAATACTGTATACGTGAGTTCATGAAGTTATCGTGGGACTTGAGGGGGAGGGAGGAAGGAGGGAAATGAAAAAAAAAGAAGAAGAAAAGGGGAGCTCCGGGCAAGCTGCTTGGAGAAGGCTAAAGTTTGAGAAATATTTCATTGTTTACTCAGTTACTGATAATTTGTAACAGTTTATTGTTGATGAACCAAGCCATCCGAGTTTGGGGAGGCTTGATTTTATACCGGGCAGCAACTAGTTGTAAACATTGCGAGGTGGACACCGCGTTTAGGCAACGCACATGAGTTGTGCCAGCAGCTAGTTATAAAAAGAGAAGTGCATAGTCACGCAGCCGTTGTTGGCTATAGTTAGACAAAGAAGACAGTGAACTTTGCTTGGTTAGTGCCTCAGACTACCAGGCACGTCTGAGGTTCCACCAGGTAACCATCGAGGGATCAACGTGCCCCGGATAGCGCCACTGACGACCCGGGTAAAGTCAGTGGTTCATCCGGGCAACGAGGGAGGCTCGCGCTTCATGTCGGATGGTTGCATGGGCGATATGCGACAACATAAAAATCATCCCGCTACAGCTCGCTGGGTGTCGTGAGTAACAACAGACTTTTGGAAGGAAACAAAACTAGTGAGACACAACAGGCCTGCAACGTTTGTTATTTTCATAGCCGGCTTTTTCTTTTGTTTTTCTTTTGGTGCACTGGTGCATTTGTGTGATTGTAACTAAAAGTGTGAAGTAAGCGTCGTGGTTTCTCTGAGTGCTTGGGGAAACATTTGTTTAGTTTACATTTATAGTGGGGCGACCGTGTGACGGATTTACTTGCAAAGGGGAAGCCTTTTGTTTGGTTAAAGGGGTACTTACTATTTGTTACGGGGAAATTTATGAACGCAACTAGTGTGGTCACGGTTTAGAGGGGTGGCTGGTAAAGGTGTAAGTGACCAATAGTCAGGGGGATAAGTGAAACATATCCTGGAAGGGATAATTGTGTAACATCCTTGGTTATTTTATTTCTTCTGGTTTACACAGGGGTAACATAAGTGTTGTTTGTATTGTATTGGTTGGGATTTTTTCCTTTTTTTTTATTACCCTTTTGAACATTGGTCACAGACAACAATTTATGTTGCTATTGAGTATGCACCTGGTGTTCTGAATAAATATTTTTCCTTTTGAAAATTCCGTATATTACTTGTCAGACTCCACTCACTTTAGGATAATTACATTGACAGGTACCAATACTTGCTATAACTTAGCGCGAACCCACTTTGGTCCTCTTATTTATTTGAATGGTAATAGGATGGGCTACATATATATATATGACCCCTCACCGAATCCAGGGACACATGTCAGCCGAAACGAATCTGAGATAATCGCAAAAGAAGCATTTTTTTTTTCGAAATTTGTGATTTTTGTTTTTTTCCATCATGTGCAAGTTGAGATCTTGAAGAATGCAATCAGTATCTCAGATAATAGATTTTGTTGGAAAAGCATACATTTTTTGTTGCAAATTGTCTCGTTTTTGTCAGGACTGTAGCCTGCTGGGGGTGTGGGTAAATTACCATATGGGCCATTCACATGATGATTTAAGTCTTTTTTTTTTTTTTTCGCGAATCAGCTGTATGATACGAGCTGAGCACATGGCTACTTAACCTGCATACAGGCGTGTGATTTCACTATGGAATGAGCAAGCTAGACAGAGTGCAGAGGAGCTGAAACACCGCGAAGCAAACAGACACACGGTTTTTACATCGGAGATAACCATTTCTAGCAAAAAAACCACAACCTCGTTTTCCAGATTGAATGGAATACTTGAATGATCGGATGATACACGGACCGTTCTAGGATTACATTCCATCGGAGGCATTGGTGTGTGCAAGGCGCTGTTTCTCTTTCTGATGGGGTAAGTTTATTAATCTAAGGCTGTGTGGTTATTTTTGCATGTAACGGAGAGTGTTGTGGTTTGGTTAAGCCTAGGTCACAACCGGATGTACAATTTTTTGGCCGTGCGATTTTTGGCTTTTCCCAAATCGCTGCAGGGTTTTTTTTGTTCATGGAGAAAGACACGTGTTGGCCGTAAGTTTGTCTTGCAACCTGAAAAAAACGTAAGCGCCCGTAGAGTTTGTTTGACATGACAAAGAACCTCTGCGGCTCGAAAATCAGCATGTCACACGTGCGCTATCGTGCATTTCTTGCGTTTTTTGCATGTAGACCGGCTGTAGGAGCGCGTACGGCCGGTTGTGACCGAGGCTTTACATGAAACTAGTGTTGTGTTAGTTGTGTCATCATTGTGCTATCTTTCTTTCTTACGGTGTGAGTAATTTTTCAACCACAAAACATTCAAGTATACTTTAGGACTTATTTTTGTACTTCATAATTGTTTTGGGCATACTTTGCATGGAAGGAAAATTGACGTGGTGATCTTTGTTTACATGAAAGTAGTATCATGCTAGCTCATAGGGGGTAGGGCTTTCCTTAATGTCATGCAAATGAGCACCATTTTGTGCCCGCCCTGCACCCAGAGTAGCTGAGATGGAAAACTTTGAGGGCGATTTTCTCCCTTTTCTGTTTTAAGAGGTATACACTTTCAAAAGGCCACACATTCTTCAAATATTGTCAGATCTCCACAGGGAAGGCATCATTGTAAAGCTTAGAAACTGTACTTTCTGAATCTGTCAATAACTCAAAATGCCCCCAGGCGGACATGTGTCCCTGGATTCTGTTTTCTGACACACACACACACACACACATATATATATATATATATATATATATATATATATATATATATATATATATATATATAATGATGTCTGTGTGTATATATATATATATATATATATATATATATATATATATATATATATATATATATATATATATATATATATAAAACAAATAAAACTAATCCCAATGCTCCTTGTGAATAGTGTATCAGTGTGGAGTTCTGATGTGTGTAATTTCAGTATGAAGTCGTCATTCTGTGGACTTAACTTGACTCTGAACACGGCCCATTCTGTTTAAAATGATGTAAATGTATTTATCTCTGTCTTATTCAAGTAGCGTAGTGGAGATGTGGGTGTGGCTAAATTAGATGATGTACATGTATAAACTCATGATTGATGATGTTTGTGTTCCTGAGAGTAGAATCTTTATTGTTATCATACACGTACAGTCACATTTGGGTTAGAGTAAAAAAAAGTCCCAAAATGTCCAGAATTAGAAATAAAAATATGGATGTATATAATAATGAATGGTACAGCAGTTTATAGAGGTAGTCAGGGGCAGGTGAAAGGGCAATAGTGCAGTATCAGCTTGTGCGATATTGATTTATTCCTTGTCCATGATTGAGATTTTAAAATCTGGAGATAAATGATATAATCATCCTGAACTGACGGCCGATTCATGAGCTTGGGAATCGCTTGCCGGTGTCGTGTCCAATTCAGACTCCCGGCAGAATCAGACTGCTCTTCATGTGTTTTACAGAATCCGTATAGTGAAGCTGTATATTTCCTCCAGTTTCTGTTGAGAACATGTGATGTGAGGAAAAGGACACTATGAGGCCTGCATTCATTTGAAGGGAATTTGGATTCTGAACAGCGCACTCACAAAGTCTTCAGGTCATTAGATGCATTTAGTTTCACTGTGAGGCTCTTTGTTGGGATGTTTTGCGTTATTCTGGTGGTTACTGTGGAGGACAATTAAAAATGAACTGCAATCTACCAAGAGAAGAGAAACAGCAGAAATCAGGCCCATCTGCATGTGCACATGAAGGGGAGTCAGATTCTGCAGGGAGTCAGAATTCAGCACAACACAGGCACAAAAACAGCAAAAATAAATCCCTTTCTAATTCACATCACCATTAACATTATTCATTAGATTTGACACGTCACTGTCGGCCCATTTCATCTTTTAGTGCCACATTTTGGTCTTTTTTTCTCTTTCAGCTGAAGACTCTTTTTGGTGACATTCCAAATAATTATAATTAACTGGGCTCCTGAGGGCCACAACAGAAAAGTATTTGCCCCATCATCTGGAGGTCACTAGTTCAGATCCTGATGATGTCATAGCCATCCATGGCCGGAAGCCCAAGAGCTCCGTGCTCTCAGGGAGGGAGGGGTGGTGTACTCTCTGACCCCTGTCTATTACAGTGACGATAGCTAATCATGGGCATCTGTGAGCTTGTGCGCATGGGCGGAGACTGTTTTCCTCTGAGCGTGTTACTCCGCCCCCTAATGTTACATCAGCAGCCACATAAAAAAAAAATGCAGTCGGCTGGTGTCACGTTCCTTGGAGGACACGCATGAGAGTCTTTGCTGTCCCTGATTGGGAGCTGTCATGTGATAGAGGAGACCTGTCTGGTGGGTGGGAATTGACCATGACCCCCCCCAACTACATCATCTGAACACACACACACACACACACACACACACACACACACACACTTATCTAATATTTAATCAGGTATTACGTTAAACATTAAATATTTAGTATTTTAAGTATTACACTATTATAGCATTATTATTACATGATTTCAACAATTTCTAGACATTTTACTGAAGTTTAATTTTTTTTTTCCTGAGCATTATTACACATAGACAGATTTGCATATTAAAAAATCCCTTTATTTTCACTGAGATATAATTTTTACAGTGCACACACACACACACACACACACACACACACACACACACACACACACACACACACACATTAATATTATGAATAATAAAAATCGATTTTAGTTTGATTATTTATTACAATTTTCCATCCACTAGATGGCAGTAAAACACTTCCAAACTGACATTGTGTTTCATGGAATGCATTTTTCTCTGAACTGACCTGCTGAGGGCGCTGTTAGAATGTTGCTGGATGATGATGATGATGATGATGATAGGTGAAATGAAGAACATTATCTTGTAACAATGGCAACTGTAAAGGGGTGGGGTATATTAGGCAGTGGCAGTGCGAGCTATATACGGCACCCTGGCAAACACACACCCCTCCCCCCATCAATCCCCACCTACTAATTGTTTTTTTTTTCTAAAACAAAAATTATTTGAAAAACAAATTTTAAAAAATCATCCAAGTGCTTTTTTGTTTGTTTTCTTTCTTTTTTTGCCACAAAATTGTGATTGCTAGATGATTGGGTCAGATCATCTCCACAATGGCAGGTCTTGTGGGGTGTTCCCAGTATGCAGTGGTGAGTCTCTCCCAAAAGGGGTCCAAAGAAGGAAAACTGGTGAACTGGTGAGAGGGTCATGGGCACCCAAGGCTCACTGATGCACGAGGGGAGCGAAGGCTAGACCATCTAGTCCCATCACACAGAAGAGCTCCTGTAACACAACCTGCTGAAAAAGTTCCTGCTGGCTGTGATAGAAAGGAGTCAGAACACACAGTGCATTGCAGCTTGCCGTGTTTGGGGCTGTGTAGCTGCAGACTGGTCAGAGTGCCCATACTGACCCCTGTCCACTGCCAAAAGACCTACAACTGGGACATAAGCATCAGAACTGGACCAAAGAGGAAAGGAAGAAGGTGGCCTGGTCTGATCAATCACGTTTTCTTTTATATCATGTAGATGGCCAGGTGTGTGTGTGTCGCTTACCTGGGGAAGAGATGGCACCAGGATGCACTATGGGAAGAAGGCAAGCCGGAGGAGGCAGTGTGATGCTCTGGACAATGTTCTGCTGGGAAACGTTGGGTCCTCGCATTCATGTAGATTACCATGTACCATCTCCATACCTGGGCGTCATGGTGGTGTAGTGGTTATCACTGTCACCTCACAGCAAGAAGGTTCTGTATTTGAGCCCAGTGGCTGATGGGGGTCTTTCTGTGTGGAGTTTGCATGTTCTCCCTGTGTCTGTGTGGGTTTCCTCCGGGTGCTCCGGTTTCCCCCACAGTCCAAAGACATGCAGGTTAGGATAGTTGGTGGCTTTAAATTGACCGTAGGTGTGAATGTGAGTGTGAATGTTTGTGTCTCTGTGTGTCACCCTGTGACAACTTGTCCAGGGTGAACCCTGCCTCTCACCCATAGTCAGCTGGGATAGGCTCCAGCTTGCCTGCGACCCTGAAGGACAGGATAAGTGGCTACAGATCATGGATGGATGGATAATAATAGTAATAATCCAGCAGCATCCTAACAGTGCCCTCACCAGGTCAGTTCAATACAAAACACATTTCACTCAACAGTAATCTCAGGTTGGAAGCGTTTTACTGCCATCTCGTGGATGGAAAATTTGTCATGTTGTATGTGTGTGTGTGTGTCCATGTGTATGAATTGTGAGTGAGTGAGTGAATGAATGAAGCTGAAAAGTGATAGTCTTAAAAATAAAGTGTGTGTAAACATCATCTCCTGCCTGCTGTGCTTCAGGACTCCACCCACATTAGGGCGAACTAGTATTTTTTTCATGTTTTTCTGGTGGGAAATCAGTAAAATTACAAGTAAAATATCATCTTTTCCCCAACATGTTCAACTGGTAACAATCAACTCTAGATGTCACCAGAAGTGTACACACACACACACACGACTGTGCAGAAGCCTTTGGCATGTGTAAAGAAATGCTGTAGAACAAAGACATCTTCAAAGATAAGTTTTTGTGAAAGTCTTGCAGAACCAGCCACAATTCTTCTGGAGGTTTTTTACTTTCACACTTGTTTCTTATTCTTGCAGAAAATTCAGCAGCCTTCATTTTTTTTTTCATGAAAATTATCTTTTCTGTAATCTGCTGCTTTCTTTACTGACATTCAATCATTTTTTAAGATGAAGAACAACAACAACTTAATTTATCACACATACACTCAAGCACAGTGAATGTCCTCTCTGCATTTAATCCATCTGAAGCAGTGAACACACACACACACACGTGAGCAATGAGCGCACACACACTCGCACCCACAGCAGTGGGCAGCTATGCTGCAGTGCCCGGGGAGCAGTTGGGGGTCCGTGGCCTTGCTCAAGGGGACTTCAACCCAAGGCTGCTCCATGTTAACCAAACCGCATGTCTTTGGACTGTGGGGGAAACCGGAGCACCCGGAGGAAACCCACACAGACACGGGGAGAATATGCAAACTCCACACAGAATGACCCCGTCAGCCACTGGGCTTGAACCCAGAACCTTCTTGCTGTGAGGTGTGCTGTGAGGCACCACCGTGCTGCCCTTCTGTAACATTTAATCATTTAATTTTGTGTCAGAAAGCTAATGTTTGAAATCTAAAATGCTTTTGTACTGACTGGATCATGCAGAGGTCATAAAATAAAAATCTATCACAAAGATTTCATTAAAAAATAGGATGCCTAAAAGTTTTGTCCAGAACACACACTCACTCTCTCTCTCTCTCTCTCTCTCTCTCTCTGTATATATATATATATATATATATATATATATATATATATATATATATATATATATATATATATATACACACAGACATCGTCTCATCTTGTCTTCATCCGCTTATCCGGGGCCGGGTCACAGAGGCAGCAGTCTGAGCATGGAAGCCCAAACTTCCCTCTCCCCAGACACCTCGGCCAGCTCCTTGGGAAGAACGCTGAGGCATTCCCAGGCCAGCTGAGAAACATAGTCCCTCCAGCAAGTCCTGGGTCTTCCCCGGGGCCTCCTCCCGGGGGGACATGCCTGGAACACCTCCCTTGGGAGGCGTCCAGGAGGCATCTGCAAGAGATGCCCGAGCCACCTCAGCTGATTCCTCTCGATGTGGAGGAGCAGCGGCTCTACTCCGAGCTCCTCCCGAGTGACTGTGTTTCTCACCCTATCTCTAAGGGAGCACCCAGCCACCCTGCAAAGGAAACTCATTTCGGCCGCTTGTATCCGCGATCTTGTTCTTTCAGTCATTAGCCAAAGCTTATGACCATAGGTGAGAGTCAGAACGTAGATTGACTGGTAAATTGAGAGCTTCACCTTTTGCCTCAGCTCCTTCTTCACCACAACGGACCGGTAAAGCAACCGCATCACTGTGGAGGCTGCACTGATCCTCCTGTTGACCTCACGCTCTATCCTTCCCTCACTCGTGAACAAGATCCCGAGATACTGAAACTCCTCCACTTGAGGCAGGACTTCTCCACCAACCTGGAGAGGGCAAGCCACTCTTTTCCGGTCGAAAACCATGGCCTCAGACTTGGAGGTTGCTGATTCTCATCCCAGCCGCTTCACACTTGGCTGCAAACCACCCCAGTGCATGCTGAAGGTCCAGGTTTGAAGAAGCCAACAGGACATCATCTGCAAAAAGCAGAGATGAAATCTTGTGGTTCCCAAACAGGATTCCTTACGGCCCCTGGCTGTGCCTAGAAATTCTCTCCATAAAAATTATGAACAGAACCGGTGACAAAGGGCAGCCCTACTGGAGTCCAACATGCACTGGGAACAGGTCTGACTTACTGCCGGCAGTGCAAACCAGACTCCTGCTCAGTTCATACAGGGACCGGACAGCCCTTAGCAAAGAGCCCCAAACCCCATACTCCTGAAGCACCCCCCACAGAATACCACAAGGGACATGGTCGAATGCCTTCTCCAGATCCACAAAGCACATGTGGACTGGTTGGGCAAACTCCCATGAACCCTCGAGCACCCTATGAAGGGTATAGAGCTGGTCCAGTGTTCCACGACCAGGACGAAAACTGCATTGTTCCTCCTGGATCCGAGGTTCGACTATTGGCTGAATTCTCCTCTCCAGTACCCTGGAGTAAACCTTCCCTGGGAGGCTGAGAAGTATGATTCCCCTATAATTGGAGCACACTCTCCGGTCCCCTTTCTTAAAAAGAGGGACCACCACCCCAGTCTGCCACTCCAGAGGCACTGTTCCCGACCGCCACGTGATGTTGCAGAGGCGTGTCAGCCAAGACAGCCCCACAACATCCAGAGACTTGAGATACTCAGGGCGGATCTCATCCACCCCCGGTGCCTTGCCACCGAGGAGCTTGCAAACCACCTCAGTGACTTCGGCTTGGATAATGGACGAGTCCACCTCTGAGTCATCAGGCTCTGCCTCCTCAATGGAAGACATGACGGTGGGATTGAGGAGATCCTCAAAGTATTCCTTCCACCGCCCGACAATGTCCCCAGTCGAGGTCAACAGCTCCCCACCTGCACTGTAAACAGTGTTGGCAGAGTACTGCTTCCCCCTCCTGAGGTGCCGGACGGTTTGGCAGAATTTCTTCGAGGCCGACCAACAGTCCTTCTCCATGGCCTCCCCAAACTCTTCCCAGTTCCAAGTTTTTGCCTCCGCAACTGCCCGAGCTGTGGCACGCCTGGCCTGCCGATACCCGTCAGCTGCCTCAGGAGTCCTGGAGGTCAACATGGCCTGATAGGACTCCTTCAGTTTGACGGCATCCCTTACTTCCAGTGTCCACCACTGGATTCGAGGATTGCCACCACGACAGGCACCAGAGACCTTGCGGCCACAGCTCTGAACAGCTGCATCTACAATGGAGGTAGAGAACATGGTCCACTCAGACTCAATGTCCCCCACCTCCCTCAGAAGCTGGGAGAAGCTCTCCCGGAGGTGGGAGTTAAAGACTTCCCCGACAGAGTGCTCGGCCAGACATTCCCAGCAGACCCTCACCATACGTTTGGGCCTGTCAGGTCTGTCCGGCTTCCTCCTCCGCCAGCGGATCCAACTCAACACCAGGTGGTGATCAGTTGACAGCTCAGCCCCTCTCTTCACCCGAGTGTCCAAGATATAGGGCCGGAGATCAGATGAAATGACAAAGTCGATAATCGACCTCCGACCTAAGGTGTCCTGGTGCCACGTGCACTTATGGACACCCCTATGCTTGAACATGGTGTTCGTTATGGACAAACCGTGACTAGCACAGAAGTCCAATAACAAAACACCACTTGGGTTCAGATCGGGGAGGCCGTTCCTCCCAAACACGCCCCTCCAGGTGTCACTGTTGTCGTCCACATGAGCATTGAAGTCCCCCAGTTGAACAATGGAGTCCCCAGTCTGATCACCTCTCAGTACCTCTCCCAGGGACTCCAAAAAGGCCGGATACTGTATACTGCTATTCGGCCCGTAGGCACAAACAACAGCAAGAGCCCTCTCCCCAATTCGAAGGCGCCGAGAGGCGACCCTCTCGTTCACGGGGGTAAACTCCAACACATGGCGGCTGAGCTGGGGAGCTATAAGCAAGCCCACACCAGCCCGCCGCCACTCACCATGGGCGACTCCAGAGAAGTGGAGAGTCCAGCCTCTCTCGAGGAGCTGGGTTCCAGAACCCAAAATGTGCATGGAAGTGAGCCCGACTATCTCTAGCCGGTACCTCTCAACCTCCCGCACAAGCTCAGGCTCTTTCCCCCCCAGCGAAGTGACATTCCAAGTCCCAACAGCTAGCCGCTGTGTTCAGGGATCAGGTCGTCGAGGGCCCTGC
Source organism: Neoarius graeffei (assembly GCF_027579695.1). Lineage (NCBI taxonomy): Eukaryota > Metazoa > Chordata > Actinopteri > Siluriformes > Ariidae > Neoarius > Neoarius graeffei. The sequence continues at coordinate 2,383,965 of NC_083589.1, read as the reverse complement.
CTTCGACTGCTGCCCAATCCACACTGCACCACACACACAGACATACTTGCTTTATTTGTGTTTACACCGAGGGTGTGGGAGAAATGATATTTCAATCCTGTCTGTCCTGTCCATATGGCAGAATTTACAATCAAGTTCACTTGACTTCACTTGACTTAAAAAGCACCAGTGATGATCAGCATCTTGTTTTCAGTGGCAATCTTCTTTCAGAGTGTGAACAGGTTCTTTGAGTTTTATCATCAGTCTTACCTGCAGTGTCTCAGCTCCGCCCAGGATTTAATCCACAGGAGTCATCAGCACGTGCAGGAATCGCCGGGTTGTAGCAAAATGTTTGGGAGAAGATGGGTGGTCAGAAAGGTGGGGGAGGGGGACATGTTTCTTTGATGTAGATTTTGTTCATTTATTTTTCATTTTATTTAATTCTCTTCATTGTTGCCCAGTGTATCTAATTTCAGAATTTCGTTCCACAATTTAGAAAAAAATAGATGTTTTTTTTTTTGAAGAAAGAGTAATATGGTATGTGCCATAAGGCACTGGTTTTTCCCCTGACCTGCATGTGTTCGATGTTTTCCTGCTCCACCACACCTGATTTAAAGAAATATGTGGCTCTTAGTGAATTATTAGTGATTAAAAATCAGTGGAGGAATGTATATTTACTTAAGTACAGTAAACTTTTAATTTTTTATTCCAAAAGGCCAAAGGGGTGCAAACCAATACCACCTAAAGAAACAGAATAACAGTGCAAACAGCATATTAGAAAAGAAAAAGAAAGCAAAAATCTTTTCTGAATTACTTTACTACATTAGTTTATTTATACTTTTACTTTGCTTTATTTAATAGCACTGTAATTGCACCTGTAATTTTTACTCCAGTACATTTATTTGGTAGCTGGAGTCACTTATCGCTTATTTTGAGAAATAAAAAAATGACTTGTACTTTTACTGGTCAACTTCTACACAGTGGTTTTGCTACTGTAATATAAACCTCATTACATCACTCGTCCACCCACAAAGAAATGCCCTCATTTGTAAAGAAACAGTACAAACAACTTTGGGTGGTAAAAGAGAACAAATGATAAGTGACTCCAGCTACCAAATAAATGTACTGGAGTAAAAATTACCAACTTTGGGTGGTAAAAGAGAACAACTGGACTTGCTTGAAGAGTCTTGAAGTCATTTCACCTCTCATCCAAAAGGCTTCTTCAGTTCTGTCTGACTAATAGGGAGTATCAGGTATTTATCCTCTCATGGATGAAAAGCAATCCTAAGGTGTCGGTGAGTCATCCTGTTGGTGTGGGTCACTGGGGGCTGGGTGTGAACGGCCTAGAGAGTCATTGGGGTGATCAATGGGTTGTTGGTTCTCTTTGTCCTCCTGTGAGTCACTGAAAACAGCTGGGTTTTGGTGTGCATTCAGTTGTCTGGGAAGTGTGCCAAGGACTGCATCGTAGGTGGCTGATAAATGGTGTTTTAGACCACCACCTCTGTTCAGTGATGGCCATTCCAGGTTGACAGAAATGGCTTCTTTAACTCTTCGCTAATACCAACAATACTCTCTAGCTAAAATGCATACATTGCAATCCTGAAATGAGTGTCCTTTGTTGTTAAGATGAAGATAGACAACAGAGTCCTGGCCTGAGGAACTGGCTCTCCTGTGTTGAGCCATGCACCTGTGAAGCAGTTGTTTTGTTTCCCCAATATGTGGCAGACCACAGAATCCAGGGACACATGTCGGCCCGGGGGCATTTTGAGTTATTGACAGATTCAGAAAGTACAGTTTCTAAGCTTTCCAATGATGCCTTCCATGTGGAGATCTGACAATATTTGAAGAATGTGTGGCCTTTTGAAAGTGCATACTTCTTAAAACAGAAAAGGGAGAAAATCGCCTTCAAAGTTTTCCATCTCAGCTACTCTGGGTGTAGGGCGGGCACATAATGGTGCTCATTTGCATGACATTAAGGAAAGCCCTACCCCCTACGAGCTAGCATGATACTACTTTCATGTAAACAAAGATCACCACGTCAATTTTCCTTCCATGCAAAGTATGCCCAACACAATTATGAAGTACAAAAATAAGTCCTAAAGTATACTTGAACGTTTTGTGGTTGAAAAATTACTCACACCGTAAGAAAGAAAGATAGCACGATGATGACACAACTAACACAAGACTAGTTTCATGTAAAGCCTCGGTCACAACCGGCCATACAGTACGCGCTCCTACAGCCGGTCTACACGCAAAAAACACAAGAAACACACGGAGAGCGCGCATGAAATGCACGAGAGCGCTCGTGTGCAAAGCACGAGAGCGCGTGTGTGATGTGCTGATTTTCGAGCCACAGACCGGCCGCAGAGGTTCTTTGTCATGTCAAACAAACTCTACGGGCGCTTACGTTTTTTTCAGGTTGCAAGACAAACTTACGGCCAACGCGCGTCTTTCTCCGTGAACAAAAAAAACCCGCAGCGATTTGGGAAACACCAAAAAATCGTACATCCGGTTGTGACCTAGGCTTAACCAAACCACAACACTCTCCGTTACATGCAAAAATAACCACACAGCCTTAGATTAATAAACTTACTCCATCAGAAAGAGAAACGGCGCCTTGCACACACCAATGCCTCCGATGGAATGTAATCCTAGAACGGTTCGTGTATCATCCGATCATTCAAGTATTCCATTCAATCTGGAAAACGAGGTTGCGTTTTTTTTTTTGCTAGAAATGGTGATCTCCGATGTAAATACCAAAGTGTCTGCTTCACGGTGTTTGCTCCTCTGCGCTCTGTTTAGCTTCCTCATTCCATAGTGAAATCACACGTTTCTATGCAGGTTAAGTAGCCACGCGCTCAACTCGGATCATACAGCTGATTCGCGGAAAAAAAAAACAAATGACTTGAATCTTCATGTGAATGGCCCATATGGTAATTTACCCACACCCCCCAGCAGGCTACAGTCCTGACAAAAACGAGACAATTTGCAACAAAAAATGTATGCTTTTCCAACAAAATCTATTATCTGAGATACTGATTGCATTCTTCAAGATCTCAACTTGCACATGATGGAAAAAAACAAAAATCACAAATTTCGAAAAAAAAATGCTTCTTTTGCGATTATCTCGGATTCGTTTCGGCCGACATGTGTCCCTGGATTCTGTGGTCTGCCACATATATACGACTCTGTGCATTCCTCACTGCACTGAATTGTATACACTACGTTGTCCTGTTTGTGTCTGGCTATTCTGTCCTTAGGGTGGACCAGTCTCTGCTTCAGGGTGTTACTGGGTCTGAAATGTACCGGAATGTTGTGTTTGTCGAAGATCCTCCTGAGTTTCTCAGATAGACCAGAAATGTCTCTTGCTTCTGACTCGTCTAAGATACTTTTCATCAAAATATAATCATTTTAAGCTTGTACGATCATTAAACACTGTTCATTAGACACTCTGAAGCTGGAACATGGATGCCAGAACAAGAGCTAAGCGCTCCAAGTGACACTCTACTATCGAAGATGGGGAAGAAGCTAGCGCCAGCACAGGTAAGCTAACATTACAGTATTCAGTAAACCCACAGTACTAAATTCACATTTGGAGGCTAACTTATTTGTTGACTTACTGTATTTTGACTGGATAAATCTGCTAAGTTATCAAGCAAGCACAAACACATTGTTTTTTTAGCAAGTTAGCTATATTAGCTATATCGGTTAGTCTAGCCAACTTTATCAACACTAGATAGATATGATAGTTTTGCTAATCCTACATAGTCAATGCAGATCGATGCAAGGAGATGAGTTCGTGTTACAGGAAACATTGAATACTTTGTGCTTGTGCAGTAAAAGTACTAATATCACACTGTGAAAATACTCCACTACAAGTAAAAGTCCTGCATTCAAAAACTTACTGAATCTCCGCACTGGACATCCACTCTGGAGATTACAGATCTCTCATGCCAGTGCCAATCCGGATCCGGGACAGTAATTCCTTCTCCCCTGATCTCACTTCCTGGTTTTCACTGCTGCTTATTTTAAAGGTCATTCACAGACTCTGTTTTTTGCCAGAACGTTTTGCTTGCTACTCTAGCCATTTCTCTGCTGGTCTTGCTTCTCATGGTTTTTCTCTCTAGTAACTTTTCTTGTTCATGGTTTTTGTACTAAGTGTTTTTTTCTGGTTCATGTTTTTTTTTTGCACTCATGCTTTTTTTCTTGTTCATGGTTTTTCACTCTAGCATTTTTGTCTTTGCCTGTCTCTTGTTTTTGTCAAGTTATTTGTCTCTTTTTGCCCGGACTATTTTTGCCATTTCTTTTTTTTTGTCCTGTCTGTTTACCTATTTGCCATGCCCTTTCTTCCCTGTATTAAATCATCTTATTTCTTGGATTACTGTCTGTGTTCTGTTTTTGGATCCTAACTTCACCATACCAGTCCTAACAGTACGTTCTGGCCAACATGGATCCAGTGGAATTCGCCCATCTGAGAACAGCCATCCAGCAGCAAGGGATTCTCCTCGGGACCCACTGACAAGACCTACAACAAATTACCCAGAACCTCGCCACCCTGTCCAATGCATTCAATCTTCTCACCATGCAGATGCAGTGCTGTCAAGCCGTGCCTACCCCTGCTCAGCTGTCTCCTACTTCAGCTCCTGCCACCGCCTTTCTCCATGAACTGAGACTTCCAGCACCTCAACCCTACAATGGAGAACCAGGTACCTGCAGATCGTTTTTGTCTCAATGTTTGTTGATTCTAGAACTGCAACCTCTGGCCTTCCCCACAGAATGCTCCTGGGTGGCAGATACAATAATGCTCCTCACCAGCAAGGCCAGAGAGTGGGGAACTTCGGTCTGGGATGCCAATGCTCCCTTTTGTTCCAGTTTCAAGGATTTCTCCGAGAAGATGAGGTGAACTTTCAATCGCTGTCTGTCTGGCCGGGAGGCGGCCAGAGAGCTCATGGAGCTGCAGCAGGGGTCCTGGTCTACCTCGGATTATGCCATCGAGTTCCAGACATTGGCGGCTTCATGCAGTTGGAACAAGAACGCCCAGATCGACGAGTTCCTGCACAGCTTGTCCGATGTCATCAAGGATGAGTTGGTATCGCAGGAACTGTCGTCAGACCTCTCCAGCCTCTTGGACCTCGCCAACCACATCAACACTCGGATTCAGCAATGGAGGAGAGAGAATAACTGCCCCAGATTCACCTCCTCTCCACCTCCCACCCCATCTGTCAAACCCATGCGGTAGACCAGGTTCAGGTGTCAGCGGAGGAACGACATCGCTGGTGGAGCACGGGGGCCTGCTTCTACTGCAGTCAGCTGGGACACATCTGCCGAGCCTGCCCACTAAAAGGACCAGCTCACCAGTGAATCAAGGAACCAGTCCCCAGCTAATCATCCATTACTTCTTGTCATCATTATCTGTGACAACCAGCATCACCACCTCCAGGCCCTCTTCGACTCAGGGGCGGACAGGAACCTGATCTGCTCTGCCACTGCCAAGCATCTGGGAATCCCGCTACTTGCTCTTGATGTCCCTCTCACTGTTCTGACACTCAATGGCACTGGTTTGACAAGCATCACCCACCTTACCACCCCCCTCACCCTAAGGATTTCTGGTAATCACTCAGAAACCATCCAGCTTCACATCATGAACAACCCCCAAGTACCCATCGTCCTAGGATTACCATGGTAAATGCAGCACAACCCCCACCTTAACTGGGCTGACAACACCATCCTAGGCTGGAACCAGTCCTGCCTAGCTTCCTGTCTGAACTCCACTCTGCCTCCCGCCAAACCACTGCAGCCCTCAGCCAGCGAGTTCCCTGACCTCTCTCATGTGCCTTTGGAATATCTGGATCTCAAACTTCTTTTCAGCAAGACCTGAGCAGTGTCCCTCCCTCCTCACAGACCCTATGACTGTGGTATCGACCTCCTACCTGGGACAGCACCACCCAAAGGATGACTCTACTCTCTCCCATTGAAAGGCAAGCCATGGAGAAGTACATCTCCGAATCATTGGCAGCTGGGATCATCCGTCCTTCCTCTTCTCCAGCTGGGGCAGGATTCTTCTTCATGGAAAAGAAGGACAAGTCATTCCGCCCCTGCATTGACTATTGGGGTCTCAATGCCATCATGGTCAAGAACCGCTACCAACTACTGCTCATGACCATGGCCTTTGAACTATTCCAGGGAGCCAAGGCATTCACCAAGCTAGATCTAGGCAATGCATACCATCTCGTCGGCATCAGGGAGGGGGACGAGTGGAAGACGGCCTTTAACACCACTACTGGTCACTACTAGTACCTCGTGGTCCCTTTCGGCCTGACAACGCGCCCGCAGTCTTCCAGGCACTCGTTAACAATGTCTTAAGGGATTTCCTAAACATCTTCATTTTTGTGTACCTGGAAGAAATCCTGATCTTCTCCCACTCCCTTGAGGAACATTGGGGTCACATCCGGCAGGTCCTCTAGCACCTACTAGAGAACAAGTTGTTTGTCAAGGTGGAAAAGAGCAAATTTCACCAGAGCTCTGTCTCATGTCTGGGATTCATCATCTCCCCAGCAAGGATCCAGATGGACCTTCTCAAGCTCAAGGCAGTTGCCAATTGGCCCACCCCATCTTCAAGACGAGAGCTCCAGCACTTCCTAGGATTCACCAACTTCTACAGGCACTTCATTTGCAACTTCAGCACAGTGGCCGGACCTCTTTCAGCCCTGACCTCAACCAAGACCCAATTCAAGTGGGGGGAGGAAGCAGAGAAAGACTTTCCAAGATCAAGCACAGGTTTACCACAGCACCCATTCTCACCATACCCGATCCTACCAAGCAGTTTATTGTCGAGGTCGATGCTTCTGAGTCAGGGGTCAGAGCTATACTATCTCAGAGGGCCAGTGATGACAAGGTCCACCCATGCTCCTTCTTCTCCCGCTGGCTACCCCCAGCCGAACGTAATTACGACATCGGTGACCGAGAACTACTGGCTGTTAAACTAGCCTTGGAGGAGTGGAGGCACTGGCTTGAGGGATCAGAGCTCCCCTTCCTAGTCTGGACCGACCATAAGAATCTGGAATACCTCAAGTCTGCCTAACGCCTGAATTCCTGTCAAGCCCGTTGGTCTCTCTTCTTCTCCCGGTTCAACTTCATGCTCTCCTACCACCCAGGCTCCAAGAATGGCAAACCCAACACCCTGTCCAGGATATTCTCTTCCCACCAAGAGGAGTCCAAGCTGCCCGAGACCATCCTTCGTCCACGCTGCCTGGTAGGAGCCGCCATTGCAGAGGTTGAGATGCTCATGCAGAAAGCCCTGGAGCAGGACCCCGGTGAAGGTAACCCCAACAATACTCCTCCTAACCAACTGTTTGTTCCCTGCCCTGTGCGAACCCAGGTGCTGCAGTGGGGTCATGGCTCCAAGCTGGCCTGTCATCCGGGAGCCGCCCAAACCCTGGCACTCATCCAGCAGCGCTTTTGATGGCCATCCATCAAGGAGGACGTCCAAGAGTTCGTGGCAGCCTGCGACACATGTGCCTGGAACAATACAGCCAATTGATCCCTTGCCGGCTTGCTAAGACCACTCCTGACTCCACATCAACCTTGGTCTCACATCGCCCTGGACTTCATCACAGGACTCCCCAACTCAGGTGGCAACACATGCATCCTCACTTTCATTGACCGTTTCTCCAAGACCATCCATTTCATTCTTCTGCCTAAGCTCCCCTCAGCCAAGGAAACCGCAGAATTACTTATCCACCACGTCTTTTGCCTACATGGACTATCCACCAACATCGTTTCTGACCAGGGCCCTCAGTTCACTGCACAGTTCTGGAGGGCCTTCTGCAAACTCATCAGGGCCACCTGTAGTCTCACCTCTGGCTTCCACCCACAGACCAATGGCCAGGCAGAATGGGCAAACCAGGCTTTGGAGGTTGCATTCAGGTGTATGGCATCCAGGGATGCCAGTTCTTGGAGCAAGTACCTACCCTGGATCGAGTATGCTCATAACACTCTTCCTTCATCTGCCACAGGTCTCTCACCCTTCCAGTGATCCCTAGTTTACCAACCACCACTCTTCCCCAACCAAGAGGAGGAGGTCACCGTACCCTCAGTCCAGACCTTCATATGCTGTTGCAGGAGGAAGTGGGCATTGGCCTGGAGAAAACTCATTCGCTCCACCCTAGCATCCAAGAGGCAGGCCGACAAACACCGCTCTAAGGCGCCCACTTACCGGGTAGGGCAATGAGTCATGCTCTCCACACGCCATCTGCCACTCAGAACCGTCTCCAGCAAGCTGGCTCCCAGGTACCTAGGACCCTTCCTCGTCAAAAAGTTAATCAACCCATGTTCCATCAGATTGACATGACCACTCACCATGCAAAGCATCCACCCCACGTTCCAAGTGTCACAGCTTATACCTATGGTCTCTAGTTCTTTGCATTATAACTACAGATGGGAATCGAGAACCAGTTCAGATTGAGAATCGGTCGTAAACCACTCTGGCAAGCTCACTACTGCATTTTCTATTAATAGCCTCGTTTACATGGACAACTTTTTAAAATCCGAATTATTAAAATTGTATTGAAAATAAGATGTCCATGCAAATGCAGTTAATGATATGAATTGAGATATTGCAACCAGCTATCAGGTCAGCAGGCACCCTCCTGTCTGATTCTAATCAGCTGATTTATGTAGGTTTTCCTCACATAAATCAGGAATCAATAAAGGAATCAATAATGAATTGGATCAATAAGCAGAATTGATAATGAATTTGACCTTCATAATATCTTACTAATTCCCCTCCCTAGTTATAACACAGTATTATATTAACAATCACTTTTGGTTAACTAGCTGCCACTGGTCCTTTTCTGTGTAGTTTCAGGTAACCCTATGCCACCGTCCCCCACAGCTGTGCTGTCGGACAAGAAATTGCCCACACAGCTGATGAAGGATCAGGAAAAAGAGGATTCTCAATCCAAAAAAAATAGAGTCATTGACCAAAGAGAAGGAGGCCGTATTGGCAGAATTGTCTGAATGTAAGTATCGCACTGAGTAACATTACATATCATATTATTCAGTAAAGGTTTACTTATACCCCCCTGTCATGAGGCAAACCTGGGGTGACATCCATCAAATATTATTCAGGCTCCACAGACAAGCAACGCAATTTGATTCATTCAGTTGCTTCATTACAACAGCAGCACTTTCCAAGATAGATTTAAGATGTTTTACATGGAGAAAACCTGCAATAAAATATATACAGTATAATAAGGAAGAAAAACAGTCAGCCTACAATGAACACGAAAGGATATGGAGTTGGTGACTGCTCTGTGGTGGTGAAGGCCATCATCATCGAGACCTCCATCAGAATCCACCACCTGATGTCCACCAGCCCCAGGGTGAGCAGTCATCCCACTTAGTGCCCGCATGGCACTACTGCAGATGTTGATGATTGTAGGTCACTGGGGCTGCCTGCCCCATGCTGGGCTCCTATGCTTGATGATTACATATGAATCTATTGATGCACAAAGAATGAAGGTAATTGTTTTGGTAGTGTCTGTCCATCTGTCACAAGGATTACCCAAAAACAACACAACTGATTTTCATGAAACTTAGTGGAGAGGTGCAGCATGGGCCAATATATAACCTATTATGTTTTGGCCATGATTCGTCCATTGGTGGTGCAGCAGCATCTGTTTGTACATCTGTAAGCGGGATTATGCAAACACCATACAGCCTATTTTCACAAAATTCTGTGGAATTTCACCATCACCCATGCATGATTATACCTGTTGCACTATGCTCATAGATTTCACATCCCATATGAATTTACTCTGCCACCCAGTGGGAACCTTTAGGTTAAGAGACAAACACACACAGACAGACAATAAGAATGCCTCTTACAAATCAATGCTTTAGTTCAGCATAATGCTCCTGTAAACACAATGTAAACTTAATATGCTATTTGAACTTCAAGAACAATTATAAATTTGCTAATTGAGGTGTGGCAGCAGGGGCATGGTCAAGCGTCGGTCTGTAAATGGAGGGCAGAGTCAGGGAAGGTAAGTGGCAGAATCACTGCACCTGACGTGAATTAACCTGTATTTGTGTCTCTCCCCCAGTGACCGCGTCCTATAAAAGGAGAGAGTGAGCAGAGAAAGTGAGCTCTCCCCAACCTGGACACTTGTGTGCGTGTGTGTGTGTGTGGGGCAAGCGAAGTAAGCCGCTGAAAAGCACAATTAAAAGCTTTTTGTAAGAACTCAGTTCTGGCCTGCCGGTCTTCTGTGCTCCACCCACCTTCAACTATTTCTACAGTGGTGCCGAAACCTGGGACAGAGTACAGAAGAGAACAGCCTCATGGAGTCCTCCCCCTTCAAGGACCTGGTCCATGCCCTCGCCACAGCCCAACAGAGCCAGCACCAGGCATTGGTTGCCCTCCGGAAGGAGCAGGAACAATGGTGCTGGCACAGCAGGAAGATCACCATGCGTTCCGGCACCTGCTTGTGTTGGCGGGGTCCACCATCACCACCTCCGCGGACCCTTCCCACCTCACCCTAACGAAGATGGGTCCGCAGGATGACCTCGAAGCCTTCCTCACTCTTTTTGAGCAGGCAGCAGAGGCGTGGGGTTGGCCAGTGGAACAGCACGTGGCACGCCTCCTCCCCCTGCTAACAGGCGAGGCATGGCTGGCCACGCTACAGCTCCCCGCCAACAGCCGGCTGGTCTACGCCGACCTCCACAGGGTCGTCCTCCAACATGTGGGGTGCACCCTGAAGCAGCAACAGCAGCGCTTCCGCATGCTGCACCTGGAGGAGGTCAGCCAGCCATTTGCATTTGGCCAGCAACTCCGGGACACCTGCCAGCAGTGGTTGAGGGCCAACAACCGCAATGCTGAGGGAATCATTGACCTGGTGGCATTGGAACAATTCATCACCTGACTTCCGGAAGGAACAGCGGAGTGGGTGCAGTGCCATTGCCCGGCGTCGCTGGATCAGGCGATCGTGCTGGCGGAGGACCATATGGCGGCTGTTACGATGGCAGGACAGCACGTATCCTCTTCTCCCCTCTTTTCTCTCTGTCTCTCCCCTTCTGTTCCTTATCCTCGCCCCATTCCCCCACCGCGGAGGCGGGGGCTGGCTCCACTCCAGCCGGCCCGCCACACCCGCGGTGCCTACCATTTCCTACTTCCTTGTCTGTGTCTCCCCCCCCTCAGGTGAGTGAGCTCCGAAACACCAGTGCAGAGGGAGAGCCTGGGCCGGTATGCTGGCGCTGCGGGGAGCCGGGGCACCTCCAGCATCAGTGCTCGGCGATGGATGTGGGCGTGGTGGTCCAGATCCCCAACGTGCCAGGGACCACCCTTGATCGGGCTGGAGCATATCACATACCGGTGAGTATCCAAGGGGATACATATCAGGCGTTGATGGACTCCAGCTGTAATCAGACCTCAATCCACCAAAGCCTGGTGCAAGACGAGGCATTGGGGAGAGCACAATTGGTGAAGGTGTTGTGTGTGCATGGGGATGTTCACAACTACCCTTTAGTGTCAGTCCACATTCTATTTCGAGGGGAGAAATTTCAAGTAAAGGCAGCAGTTAATCCTTGCCTTACCCACTCGATAATTTTGGGGACTGATTGGCCGGGATTTAGGGAATTAATGGCACATTTAGTGAAGAGTGGGGCCTGCCATAATTTAGCAGGGAAGGTCCCGGTGTGGCATTGGCAGGAGCAGCTGTCACAGAGCTGTCTACATCATCACCACATCAGAGTGAGGAGCAGCAGGCTCCTCCTTCCTCTCTCAGGGAATCCCTTGCGCATTTCCCATTGGAGCAGTCACAAGACAAAACTCTGCGGCATACATTTGACCAAGTGAGAGTCAGCAATGGTCAAATGCTCCAGCCAAACGCCACCCCGTCCTTCCCCTATTTCTCCATTATTAAGGATAGGCTATACCGAGTGATGCAGGACACTCAGACTAAGGAACTGATAACAGCTTTTCATCCCATGGCTGGACACGGGGCAGGATAAGACAAAAGCGCCTTTGTGCCCTCTGCCATTAAACGAGACCCCGCTCGAAAGAATTGGGATGGAACTTGTCGGGCCATTAAATCGGTCAACACAAGGGTATTGCTTTATTTTAGTTCTGGTGGACTATGCAATGCGATATCCAGAAGCAGTGCCTCTTCACAATATCTCAGCACATAGTATTGCAGAAGCACTCTTCTGCATCATCTCCCGAGTCAGAATCCCCAAAGAGATTTTGACTGATCAAGGCACTACGTTTATGTCATGCACACTGCGTGAACTGTATGGGTTACTGGGAATTAAGCCTATCCACACCAGCGTTTATCACCCACAAACGGATGGCTTAGTTGAACGGTTCAATCGCACCCTCAAGAACATAATTCGGAAATTTGTAAGCAAGGATGCATGCAACTGGGATAAATGGCTCGAGCCCCTGTTATTCACAGTGCTCGATGCAGGTCCCACAAGCCTCCACAGGGTTCTCCCCATTCGAATTATTATACGGGCGTAAGCCGCGTGGCATTCTAGATGTGCTGCGTGAAAATTGGGAGGAGGGACCTTCAACAAGTAAAAATAAAATTCAATATGTTATCGACCTGCGCGCCAAACTCCACACACTCACGCACCTAACCCAGGAGAACTTGCAACAGGCCCAAGAACGTCAAGTCTGTCTGTACGACAGGGGCACGCACCTTAGGGAATTCACACCAGGAGATAAAGTACTCGTGCTGTTGCCCACGTCGAGCTCCAAATTGATCGCCAGGTGGCAAGGACCCTTTGAGGTCACACGGCGAGTCAGGAACGTCGACTATGAGGTGAGGTGAACGGACAGGGGTGGGGCGTTACAGATTTACCACCTCAATCTGTTAAAACTTTGGAATGAGGAAGTCCCCGTGGCATTGGTGTCGGTGGTCCCAGAGAAGGCAGAGCTGGGGCCAGAGGTTCAAAAAGGAAAATTGACATCGCCCACCGCTCCGGTCCCCTGTGGAGACCACCTCTCCCTGACCCAACTCACAGAGGTCATCCAGTTGCAAACAGAATTTTCTGACGTGTTCTTGCACCTGCCCGGCTGCACCCACCTCATAGAACACCACATTGAGACGCCCCCAGGGGTAGTAGTGTGCATCTGCCCTTACAGACTGCCTGAACACAAAAAAAAGGTGGTTCGGGAAGAACTAGAGGCCATGCTTGAAATGGGCATCGTCGAGGAGTCCCACAGTGACTGGAGCAGCCCGGTGGTCTTGGTTCCCAAGGCCGATGGGTCGGTCCAGTTCTGTGTGGAGTATAGAAAAGTCAACGCGGTGTCTAAATTCGATGTGTACCCAATGTCTCGTATTGATGAGTTGCTTGATCGACTAGGCACGGCTCATTTTTATTTGACACTGGATTTGACAAAGGGATATTGACAGATCCCCTTGACTCTGCTATCCCGAGAGAAAATGGCCTTTTCCACACTGTTTGGCTTACACCAGTTCGTCACACTTCCTTTTGGGCTGTTTGGGGTAGCCGCTATGTTCCAGTGGCTTATGGATCGGGTCCTCCGCCCACATGCCACCTACGCAGCCGCATACTTGGACGACATCATTATTGATAGTAATGACTGGCCGCGGCACTTAGAACACCTAAGGGCCATCCTTAGGTCGCTGAGGCGAGCGGGTCTCACAGCCAACCCAAAGCAGTGTGCAATTGGGCGGGTGGAAGTACCTGTACGGTATCTGGGCTTCCGCTTGGGCAATGGGCAGATGCGTCCCCAAATCAATAAGACAGCAGCGATTGCGGTCTGCCTGAGGCCCAAGACCAAAAACGGGGTGAGAGAGTTCCTGGGGCTGGCTGGCTACTATCGTAGGTTTATACCTAATTATTCGGATGTCACCAGCCCGCTGACTGATCTCACTAAAAAGGGGGCACCAGATCCAGTCCAGTGGAAGGAGCAATGCCAGAGGACTTTCTCTGAGGTAAAGGCTGCACTGTGTGGGGGCCACTGTTACACTCCCCTGACTTTTCTCTCCCCTTTGTTTTGCAGACGGATGCATCGGACAGAGGGCTGGGGGCTGTTCTGTCCCAGGAGGTGGAGGGGGAGGACCGTCCACTGCTGTACATCAGCCGGAAGCTGTCGGTGCATGAGGGCAGGTATAGCACAATAGAAAAGGAATGCCTCACCATCAAGTGGGCGGTCGTCGCCCTCCACGACTACCTGCTAGGGCACCCTTTCACCCTCTGTTCGGACCATGCGGCCCTGCAGTGGCTCCACTGCATGAAGGATGCCAACGCGCAGATCACCCGTTGGTATCTGGCACTCCAGCCGTTTAAGTTCAAGGTGGTCCACAGGCCGGGGGTGCAGATGGTCATGGCGGATTTCCTCTCCCATCAAGGGGGGGGGGAGTCAACTGCAGGCCGGATGTCTCTCCGGCCTGAGTCAGGCGGTGGGGGTATGTGGCAGTGAGGGTGTGGTCAAGCGTTGGTCTGTGAATGGAGGGCGGAGTCAGGGAAGGTAAGTGGCTGAATCCCTGCACCTGACGTGAATTAACCTGTATTTGTGTGTCTCCCCCAGTGACCGCGCCCTATAAAAGGAGAGAGAGAGCAGAGAAAGGGAGCTCTCCCCAACCTGGACACTTGTGTGCGTGCGTGTGTGTGTGTGTGTGGGCAAGTGAAGTAAGCCGCTGAAAAGCGCAATTAAAGGTTTTTTGTAAGAACTCAGTTCTGGCCTGCTGTGCTTCTGTGCTCCACCCACCTTCAACTATTTCTACATGAGGATATCACGCTGTTGTATTACATTTCAAAGTAAATAAAAACAGTCTTCATCGGGTCATGGACAGCTTCAGCTCATGCCAACACACTATTTGCAGCCACAACTAAGCTCTCTATTTTCTTTACTGTGTCGAATACATTTTTACTGTATGTCTGTCTTTATTTTTGCTCTGTATTAGATAAGAAGAAAAGTAAGAAAAGCAGTGCCAGGGCAGATGAGGATGCTGCGATAGACCTGGAAGTCTCTGGATCATCAGAATCATTCCAGGGTTCCTCAAGCTCCTCATCATCTTCCTCATTCTCTGAGGATGAGAGAAAGAAACACAAGAGGAACAAGAAAAACAAGAAACAGAAGAAGAGGAAGGGAAAAAGAGAAGACCAGAGGGGAGGAAAAACACTTCAGACACAGAGGTAAATATGGGCTCGAGAAATTGTGTGTCTTTGAGAGCTATGATTACAAAAACTGGGCTTGTATTACTGTTTAAAATGAATAGTTTGGAATTATGGACTCAGATACTAATTGTTTAATTATCCACAGTATTGTTGATTCATGGATGTCCATTTCAGCTTACTGTATGCTGTTCTTGGTTTAGAACCCAAAAAGTTATTGTGCTTTGTGTTTGGTCAATCAAATATCTGTTGTCACTGTTATAAATAGCATTGCAGCTTACATTATTGGAAAGCCTGTTCATTTCCCTTTACAATGATGTCACATCTGCAAGGATCATCACCTTTGCTGCTCATCCCAGAAATGCATGAGCTTTATGGATGGGCCACTTTAAAGAGAAAAGAGCAGGCTTTCTGATTACGTAAGATACAACTGTGCTATTTAATACAGTGGCAACAGAGATATGATCCACCAAACCCACAATTCTGACCTTTTTTGGATGAATTCACTGTGTTTGTGTGTGTCACTAGCTATCACAAATGTGGCATTTATTCAGCCCTAATAGCAACATTAAATAATCTGCCCTGTCATCATCTGTCTGGGACCCCTGCCAGCACATGTGCAAAATATGAATTCAGGCAGAGAGGACAGTGGAGTCAGAGATTCACAGATGCTATCCTATGTTCCCATCAATTGACATTCCAGTTAATTCCAAAAGAGTTGTGCAACAAATAATTTATTTTGTACGTCTGTGGTTTATTTAAATCATATTGGCACAGCTTAGACTGTATCTTGGCCAATCTCAATGCATGGTTGGAAATAGCTGTTGTATACATTTCATTTATCTTTGTTTTGTCTTTTCCATGATAGCAGTAAATCCACACCAGGTGGTCAAGAGCTACCAGAAGATCTTGCAACATTACCAAAGAGGCAAGAATTTGATCAAGTCGTACAAGGCTGTCAGGGTGGATAGGATTACCGTCGTAGTGAATGCCCTGATAGCAGAGCTGGCCAAATTAGCAAGATTCAAACGGGCCTGGATCAGCCACCTGCTGAGAGGTTGGTCCATGCCTTTGTTACATCAAGGCTGGATTACTGTAACAGCCTGCTTTACAGTCTGCTGGAGTACAAGCTCAATAAACTCCAACATGTCCTAAATTCAGCTGCCATAGATGTAGCATGACCTCAACATGGTGAAGACGTCACCAATGTCCTTGAAGAGGCGACACTGGCTGCCAATTAATGCCTGCATCGAGTATAATGCCTGCAACAAGTATAATGCTGCATCGAGTATAATGCTGCCATCATCACCAACATTCATGGGAAGGTGGTGGAGATGGTTGAGGAGTACAAGTACTTGGGCAAAACCTTTGATAATAAACTCAGATTTGCCTCCAACACAGTGGAGATCCTCAGAAAGTGCCAACAGTGACAGTACCGCCTGAGGAAGCTTAAGTCCTTTGAGGTCAGCAAGGACATTCTGACTACTTTCTACCACTCCTTCATTGAGAGTAGAATGTCGTTTTCCATAACCTGCTGGTTCCACTCCCTTAGCCTTCAGTACAAAAACTGCCTGCAGAGCACAGTCAAGGTGTGCTCTAAAATTATTGCCCCCACAGGTCACTCTCAACACTGTGTGAGCAGCAGATGGTAAACTCAGTGAGCAGGATTCTTCAGGACCCTTCACATGTCCAGGTCCCTGCATCTGAGTGGGTCCCCTCAGGATGCCGGCTGCGTTGTCTGAGCTGATGAACACAGAGGAGAAGAGCGAACTTTGTCCCCAGAGAGGTTCAGCTCCTCAACTCTCTGCCATCCTTGTCCCTCTCCTCACCCCTCCAGCCCCTTCCCCCTTCTTCACATGCACTCGAACCTGTCTGGTGCATTAACCACCCCCTCTGTACACACACCACTTTAAATATCATCTCTGCTGCGATTGATCCTTCTCCCTCAGAAGCAAATTGCACTACATGATATTTTTGTATGTACTCTTTTTTTAAATGATCATATTTGTACATACTGTACAGTTATTTATCCACATGCTGCCATCTTGCATACTGTCATTTTTTATGTTTAATGCATTATTATTATTATTATTATTATTATTATGATAATAAGAATAACGTGTTTAACTGTACTTCCCTGTGTGCCTTTAAATTGCCACAAACAGACAAATAAAGTGTTTTGATTTGAATTTAACTGAAATAAGTTATTGATGCTGGTCTAGAAATTATGACATGGACTCACTCTGACATACTGAGAGGAACTGTTGTGCGTAGATCCCAAATGTCACATACTGAGGTCGAATGGGAAGAAGCTCCTGCCTGCTCCAAGGACCAACACCAAAAGTTACAGTGATAGAGCATTTTCATCAGCTGGACCAAGCCTGTGGAATAAGCTCCTGTAGTTCCTTCATAAAGCTGATTCATATGGAACCTTCAAGACTGGACTAGAGACATTACTTTTAGAACATTATTATTATTATTATTATCTCATCTCATTATCTCTAGCCGCTTTATCCTGTTCTACAGGGTTGCAGGCAAGCTGGAGCCTATCCCAGCTGACTACGGGGGGGTACACCCTGGACAAGTCGCCAGGTCATCACAGGGCTCTTATTCTTATTCTTTTTATTCTTCTTCTTATTATTATTATTATTATTATTATTATTGACATAATTGTTAATGCAGTAATTCATTGCTTTTGAGTCTTAAAAGCGATGTTAAGGAAATCAAGAAGAATGAAATGGACAGAGGAAATGAACAGAAATGTCTTGGAATGCAAGAGAAGAGCACTCGAATTGCAATCATCAGACAATCCACCCCTAAGTCAGGCGAATGGCAGGAAGATTGGCTATATTCAACTCATGAAGGAGTTATGGGATGAAAAGGGCTATGAAAACCTCGGATTAATGGGACAAAACCTGCGAGACCAAGCCTCAAGGTTGCAAACTTTCCAGGATTCTTCCTTTAATACAAAGTCTTTGAAAGAAATCAAGGAAAATGATATTCCAAATGATGAAGCTCAATATGCAACAAATCAACCAAGACTGATGCCAAATTTGCATATGAGTGTATCGGAATCCCTCAAGGAATTACGAGACAAAGAAGATAGGTGCTCAGACAAAATACTACCAAATCTACCTGATTTTGATGTGCTTCCCTGTCAAAGAGAAAATGTGGGATAAAAGCAGTCACGAACACTTCTGCAATGAAATTAATGAGACCGACAATGAAATTGTCCACTTCAGAAGAAACATCTTCATTGTACCCTCTGGAAAAGTGGGGAAGGTTTTCATGACAGAGCTAACTTTTTGGCTGAAACAATTTAACTCCAATTCACATCTGAATTCAATTGCCTTGAAAGCTTTCATGGTGCTCTTTGATTCTACAAAAGCCTTCAGCAACATCCAAAAGCAAAGAATACAGCGTGGCTATCAAATGCAGATTACTATTGTGGAGACAAGGTGACGTATCTCTTCTCATGAAAAGAGTGAGCTTCATACAAGGGAGGTTTAAACCCTCAATGAAAACTAGATCAGTGGAGGACTCATCCAAGGTGTTTGCGAATCTAGTTATGCAAGGAAAATTAACAGCTGCAATAAAACTTCTGGACAAAGAGAGTTCATCAGGTCTTCTTACCCTATCACCCGAAGTGCTCGAGGAGCTCAAACATAAACATCCTCCAGCTGCAGATGTAGAGGATGAGTGTCTTCTGTCTGGACCAATGGATTACATCTCACCAAATATTTTTTATTTGATCGATGAACAGATGATCTACAATGCTGCAATGAAAACAAGGGGTTCTGCTGAGCCCTCGGGAATGGATGCAGAGCTGTACTGAAGACTTCTATGCTCAAAGAACTTCAACACCGAAGGAAAACAGCTAAGAGAAGAAATAGTCACCATGACCAGAAACCTGTTGAAATCATTCTACCATCCTTCCCTTCTTGAAGGCTACTCATCTTGTAGGCTCATACCATTGGATAAGAACCCTGGAATTAGACCAATAGGAGTCTGTGAAGTGCTTCAGCATATCGTTGGTAAAACTGTATCCGCATTCTTTAAGGAGGAGATGAAACAGGCAGCTGGCCCTCTACAAATTTGCGCTGAACACACTGCAGGTGCTGAAGCAGCTGTGCACACCATGAGCCAAGTCTTTGCTGAAGATGAGACAGATGCAATATTATTGATTGATGCAAGTAATGCCTTCAACCAAATGAATCATTCCATAGCCATGCATAACATTCAGATCACCTGTAAAAAAATCTCCTTGTACATAATTAATAGTTATAGAAGTCCCTCCAGGTTTTTCATATCCGGAGGAGAAGAGATTTTATCACAAGAAGACATGACTCAAGGCGATCCACTGGCTATGCCTTGGTATTCAGTCAATATGTCAATCATAATACAAATCTTGAGAGCCTATATACCCAAAGTTAAACAGGTTTGGTTGACTGATGACTCAGCTGGAGGAGGAACAATTGCCTCACTATATTGTTGGTGTGAATGCCTATGCCAGGAAGGAAAGAAATATGGTTACTATGCCAATGGCTCTAAAAGCTGGTTGATCATTAAATCACAGGCCCTAGCCTCAGAAGCACAAAGAGGTTTTGGTGCAGAAGTCAATATAACTACAAAAGGTAAACGCCATCTGGGTGCTGTGATAGGATCCAAGAGCTATAAAGACGAATCCTGCTACGAGAAGATTTTTAAATGGAAGGAAGAAATTGAGGGCGGCACGGTGGTGTAGTGGTTAGCGCTGTCGCCTCACAGCAAGAAGGTCCTGGGTTCGAGCCCCGGGGCCGGCGAGGGCCTTTCTGTGTGGAGTTTGCATGTTCTCCCCGTGTCCGCGTGGGTTTCCTCCGGGTGCTCCGGTTTCCCCCGCAGTCCAAAGACATGCAGGTTAGGTTAACTGGTGACTCTAAATTGACCGTAGGTGTGAATGTGAGTGTGAATGGTTGTCTGTGTCTATGTGTCAGCCCTGTGATGACCTGGCGACTTGTCCAGGGTGTACCCCGCCTTTCGCCCGTAGTCAGCTGGGATAGGCTCCAGCTTGCCTGCGACCCTGTAGAAGGATAAAGCGGCTAGAGATAATGAGATGAGATGAGATGAGGAAGAAATTGAAACACTCAGTGAGTTTGCAAAGAGCCAACCACATTCAGCTTATATCGCCTTTACCAAGGAGTATAAATCGAAATTCACCTACAGTATTTCATGCGAACAATAAGTTCTTTTGAAGACTACGTAGATCCTATTCATGAAACCATCAACGAGCTGTTTCTGCCTGCGTTATTTGGACAAACAGATCTATTGCCTGGCATCTTAAACGAACTTATAACTCTATCCCCCGCTCAGGGAGGGTTAGGGATACCTGCACTGAAAGAAGAAGTGCCTCAACAATAAGCCGCTTCAACTTCAATAACGTCTCCACATGTACAGTCAATCGTATCGCAAAGTACATTGATGCCTTCAACAACGGAGGACCTGAAGAAACAGCAACAGTCACTTAAGACAGTGATAACAAGATCTAAAATGGAACACATCGATGCCTCCCTCCCAACAGATCTACTAACACACGTTACACAAGCGAGGGACAAAGGTGCCAGCTCATGGCTGAACGCAATACCCATCAAAGAGCAGGGCTTTGCCTTAAACAAACAAGAATTCAGGGACTCCTTGAGACTGCGCTACAACCTCACATTACCTGACCTTCCAAGTTTTTGTACTTGTGGAGCAAGTTTCTCCATTAACCATGCCTTATCTTGCAAAAGAGGGGGCTTCGTGGCTCAAAGACATGATGGCATTCGCGAACTTTTGACAACACTACTTGGTAAAGTCTGTAATGACGTAGATGCAGAACCGAGACATATCCTGCTAGACAACGAAGGTTTTGATCTGAAGTCCACCAATAGAAGTCCTGAAGCTCGACTCGATATAAAGGCTGGAGGTTTCTGGACCAGGGGAGTTACAGCATTCTTTGACGTCCGCGTTACGCATGTAAACTCCCAAAGTAACCAGAAAAAGCATACATCGGAGATTTTCAAAGAACAAGAGAACAAAAAGAAAATGCCAACAAAGAATCCTCAATGTAGAAATGGGTACCTTCACACCCCTGGTTTTTTGGAACCAATGGAGGCATGGGAATGGAATGTCAAATGTTCCTTAAGAACCGAGCCGAGAAATTTTCACAGAAAAATGGGGACGATTATGCTACTGCAATAACGTGGATAAGAACTAGACTGTCATTTGAAATTATGAAATTCGTACATCTACAGTTTGTATTAGAAGATCAAGAACACTATTTCAGAAAACAACCAATGAAACTGTGGACGATTTTAGATTACTTTCTGCCAGAGCCGAGATTTTGTAATTTAATTTTTTTTTATGTTTTAAACTAATTGAGGAATAATTTATGTTGTTCTCATCTTAAATGTGCAACACTATATCTTTTGAATGTTTTATATGATCAACTTCTTACATCTATTTTAAATGAAAAATGATTATTATTATTATTAAGTTCTTACAATTTAAATTCTAATCTTCATTTTGATGAAATTATTTTCATATGTTAATACATGTAAACAGGGTGCGATTTGTCAAAAAAACAGAAGGGGGGATGTTTTTTTTTTTAATCATGAAACGTCACAAAATTAAGGTAACAATAGGCTAACAGCTCAATAACATCCAATGATATCAAATGAATAACACTAAATGAAAACGAACACTAAACCAGAGATAGTAAATTCATCTTCCTGTCTCTCTGACTAAACACGAACACTAACACACAACAAAGTTCGCATTGCTTGTCGCGTTGCTGTGATGTTTCTCTCCCTCCAGATTAAATGGAAAGTGACTCGAAAATCACTGAAATACATGAATACTAAATGAACAGTTTGCTCTGATGGCGCAGTTCATGTTAGCCTGGGCCCGCCCATCCTAAGCGTGACGCAACACGAGGGCCTGTTGCGAGCTTAGTCTGGCCAGGCAAGCTATCTCCAGCTCTTCCAAGCTCCCGAAAAATCGGGAACCAATCAACTTTGAGCATCTCCAATGGCCCTGGGTAGAGGCGTGTTGAAGGCACTGATGTAGTAGAACTGCGACCGGAAGCCATAGATTATTTACAGAATCTATGCCGGAAGCGCTTCATTCACATCACGAACATGGAGCAGCGGCAAGCCTTTAACACAGTGGTAGATGCTGTATTGAAAGCATTCAACGGGAAGTTCTCATTGAAAACGGAGCAAAGAGCAGCCCTGGAGGTATTTATTGAAAGGAAGGACGCCTTGCTCCCGACCGGCTTTGGTAAGAGTTTAATCTACCAGTTAGCCCCGCAGTTTCCGTCGCATCACATACATCAGAGGAAAGAGTGATGTGATTGGTTTAAGCTTCGTCACAGCCTTTTCTGGCTTCGACCAGTAGTAAACTGAGGCATTTCAGGGAGGCGGGTCAACCACGGGCTCTGGGAAACGGTTGGGCTTAATAGCTTGGCCAGACCAATAGCTCGGAGAGCTTTGAAGTCGCGTTAGCCAGACTAAGTTCATGTGGCCTTTTCTGCTTTCCCGTCGATGTGCTATCCGCCACGTTTCGCCCTTCTTTAATTCACATTTCTGCGAATTTCTCAGCAGGAAAGGAACGCACGTCTGGCCCATTGACAGCGAGGAAAAGAAGGCTGTTCAGTGTGGATACATTCATTCTGTTGCGCTCATCAGTAAGGATGTGATTCATGGCACTAAATCCACATTCACACTCTGATTATCTACAATGTATCTATTTGCTGGGGATGTTCTTAGGGTTGCCAACTTTCTCATATCCAAATGAGGGACACTTTGTTCCGGGTGCGGACAAGTACCGGTACAGGCCCTGTACACGCACCCCAGCGCCCCAAAATAGTTACAGTACCGAATCGCCTTTAGGTGAGTGCTTCAAATGTAGGCCACTACAAAATTCATTTCTAAAATAGAGCTTTTAAAAATTAATAGACCAATTAATGGATATTTTTAAGTAACTTAATGCAAAATAACAATTCTAATATTATTGTCTCATTTTTCTCTTTTAAACTTTGGCCAAATAATTCATCAGGCCATATTTATGAAGGCAATGTCATAAACTGAAAAATGATTTGCTGTAGCTGTAAAACCCTGATATTTGCTTAATTGTCCATTTGAAAACCCTAAGAACCTTCTGCAATGCTTCATAGCAGAAGAAGAAAAGAGAAAGACATCACAAAGGCAGGAGTGAGGCAGAAAAGCTCCCCTACTATAGGCTGAGGTCTATCCTGTTTCAGAAGGTTTTTTTTTTAAGCTATCTGCTATCCTTATCAAACAGTTAGGCTGTATCCACTGGCTGCACCATCTGCTCTAGTTTAATTTGATGCCTATTTTGTCAGTCTCGTCTCGTCTTCTTCCGCTTATCCAGGACCGGGTCGCGGAGGCAGCAGTCTAAGCATGGAAGCCCAAACTTCCCTTTCCCCAGACACCTCGGCCAGCTCCTCGGGAAGAACACCGAGGCGTTCCCAGGCCAGCCGAGAGACATAGTCCCTCCAGCGTGTCCTGGGTCTTCCCCGGGGCCTCCTCCCGGGGGGACATGCCTGGAACACCTCCCCAGGGAGGCGTCCAGGAGGCATCCGAAAAAGATGCCCGAGCCACCTCAGCTGGTTCCTCTCGATGTGGAGGAGCAGCGGCTCTACTCCGAGCTCCTCCCGAGTGACTGTGCTTCTCACCCTATCTCTAAGGGAGCGCCCAGCCACCCTGCGAAGGAAACTCATTTCAGCCGCTTGTATCCGCGATCTTGTTCTTTCTGTCATTACCCAAAGCTCATGACCATAGGTGAGAGTCGGAACGTAGATCGACCGGTAAATTGAGAGCTTCGCCTTTTGGCTCAGCTCCTTCTTCACCACGACGGACCGGTAAAGCGACCGCATCACTGCGGAGGCTGCACCGATCCGCCTGTCGATCTCACGCTCCATCCTTCCCTCACTCGTGAACAAGATCCCGAGATACTTAAACTCCTCCACTTGAGGCAGGACTTCTCCACCAACCTGGAGAGGGCAAGCCACCCTTTTCCGGTCGAGAACCATGGCCTCGGACTTGGAGGTGCTGATTCTCATCCCAGCCGCTTCACACTCGACTGCAAACCGCCCCAGTGCATGCTGAAGGTCCTGGTTTGAAGAAGCCAACAGGACAACATCATCCGCAAAAAGCAGAGATGAAATCCTGTGGTTCCCAAACAGGATTCCTTCCGGCCCCTGGCTGCGCCTAGAAATTCTGTCCATAAAAATTATGAACAGAACCGGTGACAAAGGGCAGCCCTGACGGAGTCCAACATGCACTGGGAACAGGTCTGACTTACTGCCGGCAATGCGAACCAGACTCCTGCTCCGTTCGTACAGGGACCGGACAGCCCTTAGCAAAGAGCCCCGAACCCCATACTCCCGAAGCACCCCCCACAGAATACCACGGGGGACACGGTCGAATGCCTTCTCCAGATCCACAAAGCACATGTGGACTGGTTGGGCAAACTCCCATGAACCCTCGAGCACCCTATGAAGGGTATAGAGCTGGTCCAGTGTTCCGCGACCAGGACGAAAACCGCATTGTTCCTCCTGGATCCGAGGTTCGACTATCGGTCGAATTCTCCTCTCCAGTACCCTGGAGTAAACTTTCCCTGGGAGGCTGAGAAGTGTGATTCCCCTATAATTGGAGCACACTCTCCGGTCCCCTTTCTTAAAAAGAGGGACCACCACCCCAGTCTGCCACTCCAGAGGCACTGTCCCCGACCGCCACGCGATGTTGCAGAGGCGTGTCAACCAAGACAGCCCCACAACATCCAGAGACTTGAGATACTCAGGGCGGATCTCATCCACCCCCGGTGCCTTGCCACCGAGGAGCTTGCAAATCACCTCAGTGACTTCGGCTTGGGTAATGGACGAGTCCACCTCTGAGTCATCAGCCTCAGTCTCCTCAGTGGAAGACATGACGGTGGGATTGAGGAGATCCTCAAAGTATTCCTTCCACCGCCCGACAATGTCCCCAGTCGAGGTCAACAGCTCCCCACCCGCACTGTAAACAGTGTTGGCAGAGTACTGCTTCCCCCCCCTGAGGCGCCGGACGGTTTGCCAGAATTTCTTCGAGGCCGACCGATAGTCCTTCTCCATGGCCTCCCCGAACTCCTCCCAGTTCCGAGTTTTTGCCTCCGCAACTGCCCGAGCTGCAGCACGCCTGGCCTGCCGATACCCGTCGGCTGCCTCAGGAGTCCCGGAGGTCAACATGGCCCGATAGGACTCCTTCTTCAGCTTGACGGCATCCCTTACTTCCGGTGTCCACCACCGGGTTCGGGGATTGCCGCCACGACAGGCACCGGAGACCTTGCGGCCACAGCTCCGAACAGCTGCGTCCACAATGGAGGTAGAGAACATGGTCCACTCAGACTCAATGTCCCCCGCCTCCCTCGGAAGCTGGGAAAAGCTCTCCCGGAGGTGGGAGTTAAAGACCTCCCCAACAGAGTGCTCGGCCAGACGTTCCCAGCAGACCCTCACCATACGTTTGGGCCTGCCAGGTCTGTCCAGCTTCCTCCTCCGCCAGCGGATCCAACTCACCACCAGGTGGTGATCAGTTGACAACTCAGCCCCTCTCTTCACCCGAGTGTCCAAGACATAGGGTCGGAGATCAGATGACACGACTACAAAGTCGATCATCGACCTCCGACCTAATACCCCTCCTAGAACTGCCACCTTATTGTGGTGGAGGGGTTTGTGTGCTTGAATGATCCTAGGAGCTATGTTGTCGGGGGCATTATGCCCCTGTTAGGGTTTCCCAAGGCAGACAGGTCCTAGGTGACAGGCCAGACCAAGAGCAGTTCACCAAAAAACCCCTATGGAGAAAAAATCCAGGACCGTGACGTCGCCCGGTAGGACGCAGCCGGGGCCCCACCCTGGAGCCAGGCCCGGGGTTGGGGCTCGTATGCGAGCGCTTGGTGGTCGGGCCTTTGCCCATGGGGCCCGGCCGGGCTCAGCCCGAAGAGGCGACGTGGGCCCGACCTCCTGTGGGTTCACCACCCACAGAGGTAGCAGTAGGGGTTTGGTGCAGTGTGGATTGGGTGGCAGTCGAAGGCAGGGGCCTCGACGACCTGACCCCCGGACACAGCGGCTGGCTGTTGGGACATGGAATGTCACTTCGCTGGGGGGGAAGGAGCCTGAGCTTGTGCGGGAGGTTGAGAGGTACCGGCTAGAGATAGTCGGGCTCACCTCCACGCACAGCTTGGGCTCTGGAACCCAGCTCCTCGAGAGGGGCTGGACTTTCCACTTCTCTGGAGTCGCCCATGGGGAGCGGCGGCGGGCTGGTGTGGGCTTCCTTATAGCTCCCCAGCTCAGCCGCCATGTGTTGGAGTTTACCCCAGTGAACGAGAGGGTCGCCTCTCTGCGCCTTCGGATTGGGGAGAGGGCTCTTGCTGTTGTTTGTGCCTACGGGCCAAATAGCAGTATAGAGTATCCGGCCTTCTTGGAGTCCCTGGGAGAGGTACTGAGGGGTGCTCAGACTGGGGACTCCATTGTGCTACTGGGGGACTTCAATGCTCACGTGGGCGATGACAGTGACACCTGGAGGGGCGTGGTTGGGAGGAACGGCCTCCCCGATCTGAACCCGAGTGGTGTTTTGTTATTGGACTTCTGTGCTAGTCACAGTTTGTCCATAACGAACACCATATTTTGTCAGTATAGCTTAAAAATTCAGGATATGGCAACAGTGAATGGTTTTAAATCGCAGATGACCACGACTAGCGGTAATAGCGCTTCTCACGGCAATTACGCGATTTACACCACAGCATTGGAGTGAGGGGCAGGATCTGTCCCTGACGGGACAAATTAAAATTACCCAGAAAACGGGATGTCCTGCCCAATACGGGATGGTTGGCAACCCTAGACGTTCGTGAACATCAAAGCTGCCATTTCGGGTCATTTTGAAAGTGAGTGCAATGTAGACCATAGAAAACTGTGTCACAACATGCCTGTCATGTCAACTTTTTTTTTTTGGTTTGTTTGTTTTATTGACGGGGTTGTCCCCGAGGATTTTTTTTCAGCAGAGATAAAAACCAGAGGGGGGGATGATCCCCACCATCCCCCCCAGCAAATCGCACCCAGCATGTAAATAATAATAATAATAATAATCTTTTATTCTTATAATTTATTTGTTCATATCATGATTTTTATTGTTAGACCACTGAGACTGTAAAATGCTTTCAAAGAAAACAATATTACTATTATTACACACAATCACTATATGTTTCAGATTCATACACATTAATAACTAAAAATAAATTATTATTATTATTATTATTATTATTATTAATAACAGGACAATTTTTCCCTCCACTAGATGGCAGTAAAGCGCTTCCAACCTGAGATTACTGTTGAGTGAAATGTGTTTTTCTCTGAACTGACCTGCTGAGGGCGCTGTTAGGATGCTGCTGGATTATTATTATTATTGGCAAAACCTAAATATTATAGAAAACAAAAGATCATAATAAAAATAAAATCAGGGATCAGGGGCTTCAGCCAGGTTCAGGGTTCTCAAGTTTTGAATGCAGGCAAGAGTGACATCCCCCCTGTTGGGGGGGGGGGGGGGGGGGCAGTCGAACGGGTCGCAGGAATGGGGGTCTTTCATTAATTATATTATTATTAGTGTTGTTGTTATTAATAACTGCTCAGACTTGCAAAAGAAAGGATGACACATGGCACTGACAATTCAACCAAATACAAAGTCTTTATTCAATTTCCATGTATTGAATAAGTGTACATGTGTGTGAGAGAGCAAAGAGAGAGAGATTATGACTGGTGTTGTTCATTGTAAGTGTTTGTTGCCTTTTTGGAGTCCTTCATCATTTGTGTTTTTGGGTCCCACTTAAAACAGTTCAGCTCAAGTCCAGCCATTTTCAGGGTCATGATCGAGGCCAATGTCCCGTCCAGAGACAAGCTGTTTCAGGTTGAGGTTTTGTTCAGACCGGCCATTGAAAATACCCTCTTGGCATCAGCATTTGAATGAGGAAGCACCAAAACCAAGGTTGTGATCTTTGATAGCCTCACAAATTGGTTCAAGCCAGTCACCTGAAAAAGGAACCAAGGGCCTCTATTACTTAAATGTTTTCCTTTTATCTTAATAACGAGCAAGTCATGTTGTGTGCAAAAAATTTCTTATTTTGTTCTTTTTTGAGGACATTCTTCCCCAAAACTCCTCAACGTCAAAGGATGTTGGGTCCTGGGGCATGGCAATGTCCATCAGTTGGTACTCCATAAACTCTTCACTTATTTGGTCCTGTTCCTTTGGGTCATGAAAAGGAAGGAGTTCCTGGTATCTTAAAAAGAGCACAATGTGTACAAGACTGATTAGAATACAGTGAGAAACAGATTTGTTTTGTGATCATGACCATTAAACTTAAAAATATATAGTCATTATGTGAAAACCCTTGCCTGTCAGGAAAGTAGAGGGCATCTTCAACCCCGCACTCAGCCCTCAGCTGCACATCAATAAATCTCGCTGCTTCAGGAGACCATCTTCCAGTGGGAGTTTATCCATGGCATACTCCACAGCTCTGACCAGAAAGGCCAGTGCTGCCTGCTGGAACATCTCATCTCATTATCTCTAGCCGCTTTATCCTGTTCTACAGGGTCGCAGGCAAGCTGGAGCCTATCCCAGCTGACTACGGGCGAAAGGCGGGGTACACCCTGGACAAGTCGCCAGGTCATCACAGGGCTGACACATAGACACAGACAACCATTCACACTCACATTCACACCTACGGTCAATTTAGAGTCACCAGTTAACCTAACCTGCATGTCTTTGGACTGTGGGGGAAACCGGAGCACCCGGAGGAAACCCACGCGGACATGGGGAGAACATGCAAACTCCACACAGAAAGGCCCTCGCCGGCCCCGGGGCTCGAACCCAGGACCTTCTTGCTGTGAGGCGACAGCACTAACCACTACACCACCGTGCCGCTCCCACTTGATGGCGAGGCATTCTTTCTCTATGGTGCTGTACCTGCCCTCGCGCACCGACACCTTGCGGCTGATGTACAGCACTGGACGGTCCTCCCCCTCCAGGGACAGAACAGCCCCCAGCCCTCTGTCCAATGCATCCATCTGTAAAACAAAGGGGAGAGAAAAGTCAGGGGAGTGTAACAGTGGACCCCCACACAGTGCAGCCTTTACCTTAGAAAAAGCCCGCTGGCACTGCTCCGTCCACTGGACCGGATCTGGTGCCCCCTTTTTAGTGAGATCAGTCAGCGGGCTGGTGATGACTGAATAATTAGGTATAAACCTACGATAGTAGCCAGCCAGCCCCAGGAACTGCCTCACCCCCTTTTTGGTCTTGGGCCTCAGGTAGGCCGCAAACGCTGCTGTCTTATTGATTTGGGGACGCATCTGCCCATTGCCCAAGTGGAAGCCCAGATACCATACTTCCACCCGCCCAATCGCACACTTCTTCGGGTTGGCTGTGAGCCCCGCTCGCCTCAGCGACCCCAGGACGGCCCTCAGGTGTTTTAGGTGCTGCGGCCAGTCATTACTATAAATAATAATGTCATCTAAGTATGCGGCTGCATAGGTGGCGTGGGGGCGGAGGACCCTATCGATAAGCCGCTGGAACGTAGCAGGCGCCCCAAACAGCCCAAACGGAAGTGTGACGAACTGGTGTAAGCCAAACGGTGTGGAAAAGGCCGTTTTCTCTCGGGATAGTGGAATCAAGGGGATCTGTCAATATCCCTTTGTCAAATCCAGTGTTGAATAAAAATGAGCTTAGTCGATTGAGCAACTCGTCAATATGAGGCATTGGGTATGCATCAAATTTAGACACCGCGTTGATTTTTCTATAGTCTACACAGAACCGGACCGACCCGTCGGCCTTGGAAACCAAGACCACCGGACTGCTCCAGTCACTGTGGGACTCCTCGACAATGCCCATTTCGAGCATGGCCTCGAGTTCTTCCCGAACCACTTTTTTCTTGTGTTCGGGCAGTCTGTAAGGGCGGCTGCACACTACCACCCCCGGGGGCGTCTCAATGTGGTGTTTTATGAGGTGGGTGCGGCCGGGCAGGGGCGAGAACACGTCAGAAAATTCTGCTTGCAACCGGGAGACCTCCGCGAGCTGGGTCGGGGAGAGGTGGGCTCCACAGGGGACCGGAGCGGTGGGTGATGCCGATTTTCCCTTTTGAACCTCCGGCCCCAGCTCCGCCTTCTCTGGAACCACCGACACCAGTGCCACGGGGACCTCCTCATGCCAACGTTTTAACAGATTGAGGTGGTATACCTGTAACTCCCCACCCCTGTCCATTTGCCTTACCTCATAGTTGATGTCCCCGACTCACCGTGGGACCTCAAAGGGTCCTTGCCACCTGGCGATTAGTTGAGAGCTTGATGTGGGCAATAACACGAGTACTTTGTCTCCTGGTGTGAATTCCCTAAGGCACGTGCCCCTGTTGTACAGGCGGACTTGACGTTCTTGAGCCTGCTGCAAATTCTCCTGGGTTAGGTGTGTGAGTGTGTGGAGTTTTGGGCGCAGGTCAATAACATATTGAATTTCATTTTTGCATGGGGAAGGTCCCTCCTCCAAATTTTCCCGCAGCACATCTAGGATGCCACGCGGTTTATGCCCATATAATTATTCGAATGGGGAGAACCCCGTGGAGGCTTGTGGGACCTCTTGCACTGCAAAAAGCAGGGGTTCGAGCCATTTATCCCAGCTACGTGCATCCTCGCTTACAAATTTTTTAATTATGTTTTTGAGGGTGCGATTAAACCGTTCGACTAAGCCGTCCGTTTGTGGGTGATAAACGCTGGTGCGGATCGGCTTGATTCCCAATAACCCATACAGTTCGCGCAGTGTGTGTGACATGAACGTAGTGCCTTGATCAGTCAGAATCTCTTTGGGGATTCCGACTCGGGAGATGACGTGGAAGAGCGCTTCCGTAATACTACATGCGGAGATATTGCGAAGCGGCACTGCTTCCGGATATCGCGTTGCATAGTCCACCAGAACTAAAATAAAGCGATACCCTCGTGTTGACCGATCTAATGGCCCGACGAGATCCATCCCAATTCTTTCAAACGGGGTCTCGATTAATGGTAGAGGGTGCAAAGGCGCTTTTGGGATGGCTGCTGGATTTACTAACTGGCATCCGCGGCATGCCATACACCACCTATGGACATCGCCGCGAATCCCTGGCCAATAGAACCAGGCCATTATTCCGGCTAGTGTCTTATCCTGCCCTAAGTGTCCAGCCATGGGATTAAAGTGAGCCACCTGGAATACTAATTCCCGGCAGGTCTTTGGGATCAAAAGTTGGGTTATTTGTTCCTTAGTTTGAGTGTCCTGCGTCACTCAGTATAATCTATCCTTAATAATGGAAAAATAGGGGAAAGACGGGGTGGCGTTTGGCTGGAGCATTTGACCATCGATTTCTCTCACTTGGTCAAATGCATGCCACAGAGACTTGTCTCGCGATTGCTCTAACAGAAAATCCGTGAGGGATTCCCTGAGAGAGGGAGGAGGAGCCTGCTGCTCCTCACTCTGACACGGTGATGACGTAGACGGCTCTGTGACAGCTGCTCCCGCCAATGCCACTCTGGGACCTCCCCCCGCTGAACTACGGCAAGACCCACTCTTCACTAAGTGCGTCATTTAATCCCGAAATCCTGGCCAATCAGTCCCCAAAATTATAGAGTGGGTGAGGCGAGGATTAACCGCCACCTGAACTCTAAATGTCTCCCCTCGAAACAGAATGTGGACCGACACTAAAGGGTAGTTGTGAACATCCCCGTGCACACACAACACCTTCACCAACTGTGCTCTCCCCAATGCCTCATTTTGCACCAGGCTTTGGTGGCTTGAGGTCTGATTACAGCTGGAGTCCATCAAAGACTGATACATATCCCCTTGGATACTCACCGGTATGCGATACACTCCGGCCCGATCAAGGGTGGTTCCTGGAGCGTCGGGGATCTGGACCACCGCGCCCACCTTCATCGCCGAGCACTGATGCTGGAGGTGCCCCGGCTCCCCGCAGCACCAGCACACCGGCCCAGGCTCTCTCTCTGCACCAGTGTTCCTGATATCACTCACCTGAGGGGGGGGAAGACACAGACATGGAAGTAGGAAATGGTAGGACACCGTGGGTGCGGCGGGCTGGCTGGGGTGGAGCCGGCCCCCGCCTCCACGGTGGGGGAATGGGGCGAGAGAGAGGAACAGAAGGGGAGAGAGAGGGAGAGGGGAGGGGAGAAGGGGAGACACACTGTCCTGCCATTGGAATGGCCGCCATATGGTCCTCCACCAGCTTAATGGCCTG
The DNA here is from genome assembly GCF_027579695.1 of Neoarius graeffei. Lineage (NCBI taxonomy): Eukaryota > Metazoa > Chordata > Actinopteri > Siluriformes > Ariidae > Neoarius > Neoarius graeffei. Next base: position 2,351,517 of record NC_083589.1, on the reverse strand, counting down.
ATCCAGCGATGCCGGGCGATGGCACTGGACCCACTCCGCGGTTCCTTCTGGAAGTCGAGCGACGAACTGCTCCAGCGCCACCAGATCGATGATCTCCTCAGCATCTCGGTTGTCGGCCCTCAGCCACCGGCAGCAGGCATCCCGGAGTTGCTGGCCAAACGCGAATGGCCGGCCTACCTCCTCCAGGCGCAGCGCGGAGAAGCGCTGCCGCTGCTGCTCTGGAGTGCGACCCACGTGCTGGAGGACGGCCCTGCGGAGGTCCGCGTAGACCAGCCAGCTGTTGGTGGGGAGCTGTAGCGTGGCCAACTGTGCCTCGCCCATGAGCAGGGGGAGGAAGCGTGCCGTGCGCTGTTCCACCGGACAAACCCACGCCTCTGCTGCCTGCTCAAAGAGAGCGAGGAAGGCCTCAGGGTCGTTGTGTGGGCCCATCTTCGTTAGGGTGAGGTGGGAAGGGCACTCGATTTCATCCCCAAACTGCATCTCTTCCTGGCTGCTCTACCCCTGCACTCGATTTCATCCCAAACTGCATCTCTTCATGGCTGCTCTACCCCTGCACTCGATTTCATCCCCAAACTGCATCTCTTCCTGGCTGCTCTACCCCTGCACTCGATTTCATCCCCAAACTGCATCTCTTCCTGGCTGCTCTACCCCTGCACTCGATTTCATCCCCAAACTGCATCTCTTCATGGCTGCTCTACCCCTGCACTCGATTTCATCCCCAAACTGCATCTATTCATGATTGCTCTACCCATGCACTCGATTTCATCCCCAAACTGCATCTCTTCATGGCTGCTCTACACCTGCACTTGATTTCATCCCCAAACTGCATCTCTTCCTGGCTGCTCTACCCCTGCACTCGATTTCATCCCCAAACTGCATCTCTTCCTGCCTGCTCTACCCCTGCACTCGATTTCATCCCCAAACTGCATCTCTTCATGGCTGCTCTACCCCTGCACTTGATTTCATCCCCAAACTGGATCTCTTCCTGGCTGCTCTCCCCCTGCACTTGATTTCATCCCCTAACTGCATCTCTTCATGGCTGCTCTACCCCTGCACTTGATTTCATCCCCAAACTGGATCTCTTCCTGGCTGCTCTCCCCCTGCACTCGATTTCATCCCCTAACTGCATCTATTCATGATTGCTCTACCCATGCACTCGATTTCATCCCCAAACTGCATCTCTTCACGGCTGCTCTACCCATGCACTCGATTTCATCCCCAAACTGCATCTATTCATAGCTGCTCTACCCCTGCACTCGCATCGTGCCCACACACAGCTCCATATCAATTATCTGGGCAACATTCTCTCACAGCAGGCAAACTGTCATTTCTTGTGTTAAACACATTGTGAATTTGTTGTAACATTAAAACAGGATATGACTTCCTCTGGTCTCCGTGCTGCTCGGAGCTCATCCTCATGGTGTCCACTGAACAACACTTTCAGAAGATGGTTGGACAGTGTTGCCAGATACTGCTGACATTTTCCAGCCCAAAATATGTTCAAAACCCGCCAAAATGCCCTTAAAACTGCCCAAAATGTAAAATGTACTTGATGCCTATCTTGTAAAGTAAAAATATGCAGCTAAAAACCAGTATACTATCCATAACTTTAAATCTGGGTCGTTTTCCCACTCCTTTCTGTACTTTTTTTTTTGTATTTTGCCCACTTTGGCATCTTGACTAGCCGTCGTTCACTAACTGCACTCTGCATCATGTGATGCCCATGATCTCTGATTGGGTCACAGAAATGTTTAATATGGATTGGATGTAGACTAGTGGATGTAGATAGTACATAGAATGTTCTGCATCAAAGTCCTTCTAAGGCGATAAGTGTCTCTGGCTGCATTCTCACACAGAACAGTGCGAAATATTTATAAACATCTGATAAAAACCCACTGAACTAACGTCAAACCCGCCCAATTTTTGTCAACCAGCCTAAGCCATTTTTGCCCGCAAAGTAGAATTCAAAACCGCCCAATCTGGCAACACTGTGGTTGGAGCAGAATCACGTGAACAATTCCCAGGATAACAATGCTTTTTTCATTGGTTGTTGCGTTATCGACCCAGATACAATAGTGTTTCTGATTGGCTATTGTGTAGCCCCGCCCTTTTCCTTTATTTGATTGGCTGGTAAGGGGCAGGCTCGACTCATGGGAGACGTGCTTGTTTCCTGCCATTTCCATAGTGACAGTGGCGCGCCAGAGAAATTTATATTATAATTTTTTTTTCAGTGTGAGAAACACAATGTGTGGCGGGAGTGCGTGACAAAAGACTGAAAAGCGCGACTGTCACACTCAGGGCGTGAGACTTGAGAGCCCTGCTGCTTGCCGTGAGGTGACAGTGCTAACCACTACACCACCTAAAGCTGCTTCTCTAACTATGCCCCACCTCCTTAGGCCATAACTTCCCCATAAACATACACCCAGGCTTCTATAAAGCTGCTTCTCTAACCATTAGGCCATGACTTCCCCATAAACATACACCCAGGCTTCTGTAAAGCTGCTTCTCTAACCATTAGGCCATGACTTCCCCATAAACATACACCCAGGCTTCTGTAAAGCTGCTTCTCTAACCATTAGGCCATGACTTCCCCATAAACATACACCCAGGCTTCTGTAAAGCTGCTTTTCTAACCATTAGGCCATGACTTCCCCATAAACATACACCCAAGCTTCTGTAAAGCTGCTTCTCTAACCATTAGGCCATGACTTCCCCATAAACATACACCCAGGCTTCTGTAAAGCTGCTTTGTGACAATGTCTAGAATTAATAGTTCTCTGTAAAAAAAAAAAAAAAGACACAAACAAGCAATTCGTCTTAATACACTTCAGTCAATAACTGAATAAAACCACCCTTAAGATGGCTGCCAAGTGCACTCAGTCCACAGGAAGTAAGAAATGGGACTGGAACACTGAGTGAAAAGAGTTAATGCTGGAAAACACTTACAGAATGAATAATTACCAGCAGAAAACATTGTGCGGACTGATTTCTCCACATGCCTCACTTCGGTATTATCAAAGATCTGTTGCTCCCTGCTGGTGGAGCTGAGAAAGTGCAGCTGGAAATGACCATCCAGTTCATTCTGTTTTTGAAACTATTTATCAACACAAACTTTCACAATATTACACACACACACACAGTATATATATATATATAAATATATAACATCAATAGGTTTTTAAATTGGGCGGCACGGTGGTGTAGTGGTTAGCGCTGTCGCCTCACAGCAAGAAGGTCCTGGGTTCGAGCCCCGGGGCTGGCGAGGGCCTTTCTGTGTGGAGTTTGCATGTTCTCCCCGTGTCCGCGTGGGTTTCCTCCGGGTGCTCCGGTTTCCCCCACAGTCCAAAGACATGCAGGTTAGGTTAACTGGTGACTCTAAATTGACCGTGAGTGTGAATGGTTGTCTGTGTCTATGTGTCAGCCCTGTGATGACCTGGCGACTTGTCCAGGGTGTACCCCGCCTTTCGCCCGTAGTCAGCTGGGATAGGCTCCAGCTTGCCTGCGACCCTGTAGAACAGGATAAAGCGGCTAGAGATAATGAGATGAGATGAGGTTTTAAAATTTTTGAAAAATACTAATAGCAGCTGGAAAAAAACATCAGTCATGTACCAAAGATACCACACAACCCCTTTACATTTGATATTACTCTAAAATATAAAAATCCTAATTATGGTTATTTTTATAGGAGCACAACTTATAATGCTGATGTTGAACTATTTTTTATATTTTATCTTTAGCTCAGTGCACAAAATTCCACCTCAACTGTTTTCCTCCATTGGGAGATGTGTGGAAACGTCACTTCCTGTCTGAGCTCAGAGAATTCCTCCACAGGTCAAACTCTGGGAGCTTCTCAAGGTGAAGGATGTTGCTTTGGTAGGACGCGTCCTTCTTCTTCTTCTTCTTCTTTCAGGTTTAATGGCGGTTGGCATCCACTATGGTGCATTACCGCCACCAACTGTATTTTTGCGGAACTGCGACACTATCTAGTTGGAGTTTCAATGGAGGAGTGACCAAAAAAAAAAAAAAAAACAATAAATACACTAAATCCTACCTAAAAGGCCTGTATTTTTAAGGAACTCAAAAACATGCTTCCAAGCAGATGGTACTGAGAAGGCAAGTAACCTATCAAGAGTGAGCCTAGTCTCCCCTAGCTCTCTAACTCGTTCTAACAGAATTGCTCTCTGGACACTATAAGCTTGGCATTCTAATAACACGTGATTTACAGTCTCTCTTTCCTGACAGTAGATGCAGTGACCAGTGGCATGTTTGCCAATTGTGTGGAGGTTGCCATTTAATCTACTATGACCTATTCTAAGCCTTGTGATTACTTGTTCTTCTCTATGGCTACCGCTGCCCAGTCTTCTTGAAGGGACCTGTTTTTGAATTGCTCGTAGAAAGCTGCCCCTACTTTCCCTATCCCACTGCCCCTGCCATGCACCCAACATTTTCCTGAATATAATAACCTTGACCTCCACTTTGCTTAGTGGGATGTTAGACTGGATTTCAGATTTCAAAGCCTCTTTGGCAAGCTGATCCACAGCCTCATTTCCTGCAATGCCCGAATGGGATGGAACCCATAGGAAATTTATTAAAATGTCTTGCTGGTGTAGTCTAAAAAGATATTGAAGTACCTCACAAAGTAAATCAGGCCTACACTTAGACTTGCCGTGAAGGATACTATTCAATGCTGACAGGGAGTCAGAACATATGACATTGAATCTAGATTTAGTGTTATCAATCCACATTAAAGCAAGATAGATGGCAAATAACTCCACTGAATAAACTGCAAGGTGGTCAGACGTCCTTTTTGCTATTTTTGTCTTATACTGTGGGATAAAAACCGCAGCTGCAGTTTTCCCAGTTTCAGGGTCTTTAGAGCCGTCTGTAAAAATTTGAACCCCTTCAGGATAGTTATTGCGAATGTGAAAGTTGGTTAAATATTTCACATTACTATCATCCTCAGCTTCCTCGCGCATCTTCACCAGGTTAAGGTCCACCTCAGGCATAATAAAACACCAGGGGGGAATAGCTGGCAGTGGTACCACAGAGCTATGGGCCACCTTGGTTAAGCCAAGCTCTCTAGCCTGATCATTTCCAACCCACCCAAAACTATTAAAGTTTGCCTTGCCATGCTCCCAACATTGATTAAGGATATGCTTGGTTGGATGATCCCCTTTATAACCCTGCAGGTTCGTCCAGTACACCATCCCCAACTGCTGCCGCCTTAAAGCCAATGGCATCTCCCCTGCTTCAACCTGAAGTGCAGGGACTGAAGAGGTTGTGAATGCCCCACTGCACACTCGCAAGGCCTGTGCCTGGACCACATCAAGTTTCAATAAGTGTGTCTTTGCTGCCGCTCCATACGCAATGCACGCATAATCCAGTGACGATCTAATAAGTGCTATATAGACACGTTTTAATGCCATCATAGTGGCACCCCAATCACTCCCCACTAGACACCTAAGTATATTTACTGCCTTTTTACACTTGACAACAACTCTCTGAATGTGATCTCTAAAAGTAAGTTTACTATCCATCCAAACCCCTAAGAACCTCACCACCTCAACCTGTTTGAGCGGCTGGATATATAAAATAATTTGCACAGGAGGTACACGTCTTCTCTTGGTGAAACAAATAACCTGTGTCTTCTCCACTGAAAAACGAAAACCCCACTTATCGCCCCACTTCTCCACAAGACTGACCGCCGCCTGAAGTTTCTGACTAATGAACACTGAGTTTCGGCCCCTAATCCACAGTGCTCCATCATCTGCATACAATGAACGTCCAATATTAACATCTATTCCAGAAAAAATATCATTAATCATTATACTGAACAACAGAGGGCTGCACACACTACCCTGTGGAACTCCATTATCCACAGGATAAGTACCAGAATATGACTGTCCAACACGCACCTCAATGGTCCTATTTAACAGGAAGTCCATGACCCAGTTATACAGCCTACCACTTATTCCCATTGCCTCTAACTTGATAAGGAGTCCTTCACGCCATAGCATATCATATGCCTTTTCTATGTCAAAGAAAACTGCATTGACTTGCTCTTTGTTTGCTTGAGCTTTCCTTACAGTATCCTCCAAGCACAACACAGGGTCCATAGTCATCCTTCCCCTGCGAAACCCACTCTGACATGGGGTAATTAAACCTCTCTTTTCAACGACATAAGTCAACCTATCTGTGACCATCCGCTCCATTAACTTGCAGAGGTTAGAGGTCAACGCAATGGGCTTGTAGCTTGTTGCCTCGCTCTTTTCCTTACCTGGTTTTAAAATTGGTACCACAACAGAGTGTTTCCAAGCTAGGGGAATAGTCCCCATTTCCCATATCAAATTAAAATGCTTCAAAAGTACCATTTGTGCTTCAGGCCTTACTTTATCCACCATTACATAACAGATGTCATCTTTCCCTGGAGAGGTAGATCTAACTCCCCTAAGGGCCTGCTTTAACTCAAACATAGAGAATGGTGCATCAAAGGCCTCATCAGTAATAATCTTTTTCTCTAACACATTAGGGTGCAACCTTACCAATTCCTCCCTAGCCACTCTAGCCTCAGCAGACACATTATTCATACTATGAATTCTGGCAAACACTGTAGCAAGGGCTTCTGCTTTCTCCTTGTCCGTTCCCATGACTTCATCATTAAACTTGATAGCTGGTAAGGAATATTCCCTCCTAATTCCCCCCATTCTTCTAATCATCCCCCACACTTCATTAATTGCCGTATCTCTTCCAATAGTGTCACAAAATGCTCTCCACCGCTCCCTCTTTGCCTTTCTAATCACCCTCCTAACCATAGCTTGGGCTTTTTTATACTCAACTAGATCAGGACGCGTCCTTCAGAGGCAAGACTCCTTCCTAAATGTCTTCTTCTTCTGTCAATTTATTGGCGGTTAACAATCGATGTGTATTACCGCCATCTACCGGGCTGAGGTGTGATCTCAAGGGATATTAATCGTTGCAAATGCTTACATGAGAATAAATCAAAACTGAGCCTGTAGTCAGACCTTGAGCAGGTCATGTCCTGATACAACCCCGATTCCAAAAAAGTTGGGACAAAGTACAAATTGTAAATAAAAACGGAATGCAATAATTTACAAATCTCAAAAACTGATATTGTATTCACAATAGAACATAGACAACATATCAAATGTCGAAAGTGAGACATTTTGAAATTTCATGCCAAATATTGGCTCATTTGAAATTTCATGACAGCAACACATCTCAAAAAAGTTGGGACAGGGGCAATAAGAGGCTGGAAAAGTTAAAGGTACAAAAAAGGAACAGCTGGAGGACCAAATTGCAACTCATTAGGTCAACTGGCAATAGGTCATTAACATGACTGGGTATAAAAAAAGCATCTTGGAGTGGCAGCGGCTCTCAGAAGTAAAGATGGGAAGAGGATCACCAATCCCCCTAATTCTGCGCCGACAAATAGTGGAGCAATATCAGAAAGGAGTTCGACAGTGTAAAATTGCAAAGAGTTTGAACATATCATCATCTACAGTGCATAATATCATCAAAAGATTCAGAGAATCTGGAAGAATCTCTGTGCGTAAGGGTCAAGGCCGGAAAACCATACTGGGTGCCCGTGATCTTCGGGCCCTTAGACGGCACTGCATCACATACAGGCATGCTTCTGTATTGGAAATCACAAAATGGGCTCAGGAATATTTCCAGAGAACATTATCTGTGAACACAATTCACCGTGCCATCCGCCGTTGCCAGCTAAAACTCTATAGTTCAAAGAAGAAGCCGTATCTAAACATGATCCAGAAGCGCAGACGTCTTCTCTGGGCCAAGGCTCATTTAAAATGGACTGTGGCAAAGTGGAAAACTGTTCTATGGTCAGACGAATCAAAATCTGAAGTTCTTTATGGAAATCAGGGACGCCGTGTCATTCGCACTAAAGAGGAGAAGGACGACCCAAGTTGTTATCAGCGCTCAGTTCAGAAGCCTGCATCTCTGATGCTATGGGGTTGCATTAGTGCGTGTGGCATGGGCAGCTTACACATCTGGAAAGACACCATCAATGCTGAAAGGTATATCCAGGTTCTAGAGCAACATATGCTCCCATCCAGACGACATCTCTTTCAGGGAAGACCTTGCATTTTCCAACATGACAATGCCAAACCACATACTGCATCAATTACAGCATCATGGCTGCGTAGAAGAAGGGTCCGGGTACTGAACTGGCCAGCCTGCAGTCCAGATTTTTCACCCATAGAAAACATTTGGCGCATCATAAAACGGAAGATACGACAAAAAAGACCTAAGACAGTTGAGCAACTAGAATCCTACATTAGACAAGAATGGGTTAACATTCCTATCCCTAAACTTGAGCAACTTGTCTCCTCAGTCCCCAGACGTTTACAGACTGTTGTAAAGAGAAAAGGGGATGTCTCACAGTGGGAAACATGGCCTTGTCCCAACTTTTGAGATGTGTTGTTGTCATGGAATTTAAAATCACCTAATTTTTCTCTTTAAATGATACATTTTCTCAGTTTAAACATTTGACATGTCATCTATGTTCTATTCTGAATAAAATATGGAATTTTGAAACTTCCACACCATTGCATTCCGTTTTTATTTACAATTTGTACTTTGTCCCAACTTTTTTGGAATCGGGGTTGTAGAATGTTCAAAAAGATATCAGTATTATGTCTCAAGCAATGTGTTATCATAACAGTACAATACACAGTGAGACACAAGGTCACAGAATAATTCTAGCCTTCTCGCTGAAATAGTAAAATAGAATGGAGTAAAATATTAACAATATTAAGAGATGCATGCTCGAGTTAATTTTTGCTCTTCTTGATGGGTATTGGTGCTCAGAGGGCGGGCATGCCCTATCAGCCCTCGTCCCACCTCACCGGAGCTTAGAGAAACTCCAGCCAAATTGTCCCATGAACCAAACAAAATCTTCCCGTACTAAATTCTGTTTGCTAGTTGAGTGTCCTTTAAATACTGTGTTAGAGCTGTTACTGCTGATTGTGTGAATGGCTGACTTAATAAGTTGTCTATAATTACAGATTTTCTTAATGTTCTCCCCATCTTCTCTCTTTCACTGGAATACTGTGTACAGTGTATAAGAACATGCTCAACCTTTTCTACTTCTCCACAGTGTGCACAGGCCCCAGAATGATGTTTCCCTATTGTATACAACCCACTATTTAGACTTGTGTGTCCTATCCTCAGCCTCGTCAACCAAACCTCCTCCTGTCATTTCAGTTCACCACCCCTTCTAAACACCACCTCCTTTTGTAATTTATATAGATGCCTTCCTTTCTCCTCTGTTTTCCATCTCTCCTGCCACATTTTGTTGATGTTGTCTTTAATTATTACTTTAATTTCTGCCTTGCTTAATGGGACTTCTAACTCAACTTCATTTGCCTTGATGGCCTCTTTGGCCATTTTATCCACTTTCTCATTACCCTCAACCCCCTTATGAGCTGGAACCCATGTGAACTGAATAAAAGTTTTATGTTGATTAATCTTAAATACGAGATGGTTAATTTCATCTAAGAGATCTTGTCAGCATGTAGATTTCCCACTCGGGATACTATTTAAGGAAGACATAGAATCTGAGTAAATAACTGCTTTACTAGGCTTCACCTCCTCCACCCACTGCAGGGCCAGTATAATAGCCATCATTTCTGCTGAAAAAATTGACAAGTGATCTGACACCCTTTTCCCAATACTTATATTGTAGCTGGGGATGAATACTGCTGCTCCTGTCTTACCAGTTTCATCTTTAGAAGTATCTGTATATATCTGTGTCGTGTCATCATACATTACTTCTAAATACTGCTGTACATTCTGGTTTGCCATCTCCTTAGTTTTCAAATTTACAATAGGGAAATAAAATAACCAAGGGGAAATGATTGACCTTGTAATTGTTTTGCAAAGAGGAATGTCACTGATCCCCAGTTGATCTGCCTGCTGATTACCATCCCACCCAAAACTGCGTACGGGTTGACCATCCTCCCAGCATTCCCTTAGTACCTGTTTGGTTGGGTGATTGTCTTCATGACCCTGTAGGTTTAGCCAATATGATACTGATAATTTCAGTCGCCTGAGGTCCAGTGGCATCTCCCCTACTTCCACCTGAAGTGCTGGGACTGGAGAGGTCCTGAAGGCACCACAACATATATGGAGGGCTTTGGCTTGTATCTTGTTTAGCTCTAACAAGGAAGTCTTGGCTGCTGAATTATATGCTATACATCCATAATCCAATACTGGTCGGATTAGGGCACTATAAATTCTTTTCAAGGATGTGCTTGATGCCCCCCAGTCATTCCCTGCTAAGCATTTCAGAATATTAATTCCCTTTTTACATTTGTCTATAACCTTTTGAATATGATTTTTAAAAGAAAGTTTGTTATCGAACCATACACCAAGGTATCTTAAATTATCCGTTTGCTTGAGTGGCTGCCCATACAACCTGAGGTCCACTGTAGGGTTAACCCTTTTTGTGAGAAACATATAACTTGTGTCTTTTCAACAGATAAATGAAACCCCCACTCATGTGACCATCTTTCAACCTCGTTTATAGCTATTTGCATTCTGTTCCTTAGACTATCAGAATTTCGACCTTTCACCCACAGTGCTCCATCATCTGCATAAAGTGCTCTACTGATTCTGGAATCAATATTGTTAAAAACATCATTAATCATTATATTAAATAGAATTGGGCTGCAGACACTACCCTGTGGGGTACCATTTTCTATAGCGTAGATTTTTGAGTGGCGCTCCAACTCTTACCTCTATGGTTCTATTCCTTAAAAAATCTCTAATCCAATTGGACATTTTGCCTTCTATTCCCATTTTATTCAATTGAAGTAAAATACCCTCTTTCCAGAGCATATCATATGCTTTTTCAATATCAAAGAATGTTGCCAAGACTGACTCCTTATTTGCTTGAGCTTTCCTAATTTCATTTTCTAGGCAGATTATTGGATCCATAGTAGTACGGCCATTTCTAAACCCACTTTGATGTGGAGAGAAAATACTTCTTTTTTCAATCTCATATACTAACCTCTTCGTTATCATCCTTTCCATTAACTTACAAAGATTGGATGTTAGTGCTATAGGCCTATAGGTTTTGACCTCTGCTTTATCCTTACCTGGTTTAGCTAAAGACCCTTCCCACTGACATCACCGGAAACCGGAAGTAAACAAACCCTGCACCATATTGGAAGACCAACAAACTCGTGATTAGGGGGAAATAATGGCAGCGCGCGGAATTTAAACCCACGAGGCACTTGATTCATCATAAACCTACAATGGTAAACTTTTGTGCTGTGTTAGGGTGTTCCAACAAAGCTGATGGGAAAGGTGAAAAGAAGTCTTTCTACAGAATACCAGCTGTGATTGAGACACAAGCAAACCAAGGAGCTTTCTGCCAGGAGACAGAGAATAAGTGCATTACTGAGTGTCTGTGAGCAAAGGAGAGCCTGTCTGTAAAAATGTATCAATTGTTGCCCTTCATCGCAGACTCGAGAGACGAGACCTGACGAGTTAGTTCGTTGGTAGCAGAACAAAATGTCTGGACACAAATCGGGTTTTCAGAAAAGGAAAGAAAATAAACGCAGGGTCGAAAATACAAAAAAGGAGGCAGAAAAAGCAAAACGAGTTAAGGTAGGACAAATGGTTACTTTTCTGAGGCAGCCCGCCGTGGCTGCAGGCTTTCAGTTGTGTCATTGAATGGTTACTTTTCTGAGGCAGCCCGCCGTGGCTGCCTGCAGGCTTATTTATTATAGCCCATTTAGTTAAAATAGTTGATATAAAATGTTTATAGTTATAGTTATGTGATGGTTGTCCTCAGTGTTCGAACTATGCCGATATTTTCGGGGGGTCCCTTTTTTTCCCGGGGGGGGGGGGGGGGGGTGTGCTTGCGCTTGTCTCGGAGCGCAGATCTCCAAACACGAGAAGCCTATCTTACGCACATATCACGCGGACTCCACACCTCCACACACGCATCGCGTCTGAAGTCATAACTCATCAGGGGAAATCGTGTCCGCATTGACATGTTCAAAAAACAACCTCGTGTCAACAATGATACCACACGCAAGAACAACAAAAAAAAAACAGTCAGGCTACTCGACAACCAACTGCAGCAGCAGTCGTTGTCATATCGGTTTATTTTATCTTTGATGTAAACACAACACTTCGGATATGCAAATGCTTCCCGTTACACACGATTGCTGTCAATAAACATCATTTTGCCAATATTTTAGAGACCCCCCAATATTTCCCAAATCATGTTTTCAAGGGATCTCATGTCTGTTTCAGGGGATCTCGGATCCCCCGAGTACCCCCGTAGTTCGAACACTGGTTGTCCTGATTTAGACTGGTGTGTTTTTTTTGGGGGGGGGTGGTGCGCGATGTTGCACCTGGGTCCAGATTAGGGCAGAACCGGCCCTTGCTACATTTCAGGTGTAGTTTGTTTTATGTATGTATGTACTTGCATAGATGTGTACTTGGTCTTCCAATATGGCGACTACCGAAATCTCGCGGCGCGATGACGTCATGCGGGAAGGGTCTATAGGTACCACTACTGAATGTTTCCAGCTGGAGGGCAGCTTACCTTGCTCCCAAATTGTATTATATAACTTTAAAATCACACTTTTAGCCACATCAGATAATTTTTCAATCATTTTGTAACAAATTCTATCTTTACCTGGAGACATATTTTTAACACCCACCAATGCTCTTTTCAGTTCACACACACACATCACATCACATTATCTCTAGCCGCTTTATCCTTCTACAGGGTCGCAGGCAAGCTGGAGCCTATCCCAGCTGACTACGGGCGAAAGGCGGGGTACACCCTGGACAAGTCGCCAGGTCATCACAGGGCTGACACATAGACACAGACAACCATTCACACTCACATTCACACCTACGGTCAATTTAGAGTCACCAGTTAACCTAACCTGCATGTCTTTGGACTGTGGGGGAAACCGGAGCACCCGGAGGAAACCCACGCGGACACGGGGAGAACATGCAAACTCCGCACAGAAAGGCCCTCGCCGGCCCCGGGGCTCGAACCCAGGACCTTCTTGCTGTGAGGCGACAGCGCTAACCACTACACCACCGTGCCGCCCTTTTCAGTTCAAATAATGTAAAATTATTATCAAGTGCGCCCTCACTTATATCTTTCTTTCCTAATACGTTTCCATTATCTTCAATCATTTTTGTTCTCCATAATAACTCTTCATTTGTTAAGTTTTTAGAGCTATGCACTTTAACAAAGGCCCTAGCAAGCATCTCTGCTTTTTCATCATTATTTACTGCTTCACCATCACTATCTTTAATTACTGGTAAAGAGAAATCCCTTCTTATTCCTCCCTCCTTCCTAAATGAAACAGTCTCACGAGTGTGAAGGGGTGTGTCTTCTTCTGCTGAGTTTAGCGGCAGATTGCAATCTTAGTACACTACTGCCATCTACAGGCCTGAGGTGGGAATACTTTGGGGGGTCGCCATGGCTTCCAGCTGTGCTCTGAGAGAATATGAATGAATGCTTTATAATATAAAATGAGCTCCATCCTCCCTAATAGCGGCGCTTCCATTCAAATGAAAACAAACTTGCAGCAGATGATGGACTTTGATGTGTTTCAATTTCCATTTCATCACGAGGAGATACATTTCTCCAAACTCACACGTATATTATTCTTTTTATTCCTATAAACTGCAGTGTACTTTAGGGATTTATAGCAAAATGTTTTGAAAACAAAAGATAGACGATTCATGAAAACACTGAGAAAAATAAACTAGCCAACATCGGAGCGGCGTTTTCCTGAGGAGAAGCTCTGTGCTGGAGTTGTGTGGAGTGATGCTGCTCCAGAGTCAGAGCTGCTCAGTGCTAGCAGTGTTAGCAAAGCTAACTCTCTGTGGAGAATCAACTGAGGAGGAAAGCTAGATAGAGAAGTCGCTGCCATTCCACGCCCTAATGCGAAAAAGAAAAGAAATTCAAGAAACGCAGTCAAAAAATAACTTAATGGATGAGATCGAGGATTTTAAAAAATCGCTCGATTTCCTTACGGAAGAGGTTTCTGCTGTCCACAAGCAGCAGAAAATAATAATGGATCTGGTAGACGAGGTGAAATCCCTCAGGATCCAAAATGTTGAGAAGGACCAGAAGATCATGCTGCTGGAAAACCAGGTCGAAAATCCTGAACAATATTCAAGGATAAATGATGTCATAGTCTCCGGGCTGGAGATTAAACCCCGGTTGTATGCCCACACAGTAAAGCGGCAAGACGTAGAAGAACTCACCGAGATGGAAGCCATTTCGGTGGAGCAACAGGTGTCCACTTTCTTCCATTCACACTGAATTAAGCTAGACATCAAGGCATGCCATCTCCTTCCTCAGAGAACAAATATGGACAAACCAGCTGTGATTGTACGGTTTGTCAACAGAAAGTTCAAGAAGGAGTTGCTAAAACAAGGCCGAATGCTGAAAGGAACCAATGTATATTTGAATGAACATTTGACTAAAAAGAATGCAGATATTGCTTGAAAAGCCCGCTCACTATGAAGGCAGAAGAAAATACAGTCTACGGGGTCTACAAACTGCAAAATCTTTATTAAACTAAAGGGTTCCCCAGAGCAAGCTAAAGTTTTGGTTGTTAGAAGCTTGGAGGAACTGGACAAGTATTAATGACACCATTTACAGTATCTGTAGTAGGATTAACTTTTTTCTTTTTTGAAATGATAAAAGGCATTTTTTGTGCTTTTTTCATACGGAGAGTTTTAACCACTCTTCTCTCCTTATATGTTTCTGTTGGACTGTGGAATTCTGCTTTTCCAAAATGAATAGTTACTCTGTATGGTTTGGATATCAGGGATCATGTTGTTTCCTGCCCCAGTTTTGCACTATTTTTGACGGAAGACACCCATTTTTGTTTTTGGAGTGGAAAATATATAGAAGTTGTGTGTTTTATATATAGTCGTCAGAAACTCTTTAGTCAAAATGCAGGACATAGAATCAGATATAGAGCCAGAAAGCAATCTGTTAAATAATGTGATTAGAAATTGCTGTTACGATACTGAAGATCAGTTTAATAACAAATTCAGTATAAAACATGGAGTATCGATCCTTCACTTTAATAGCATTAGTTTATACGCAAACTTTCAAAATATAAAAGATTACCTGGGTCAGTTCACTACAGCCTTTAGTGTGATAGCCATCTCTGAAACCTGGCTCAGCGTGGGAAAAAGGGTGATTTTGAACTAGAAGGGTATGAATTAAATTACATGAATAGAGCTAACAAAATGGGAGGGGAGGGCAGCTCTGTATGTAGACAGAAGATTGAAATATAAGATTATTAACAGTATGACTGCTGCTATTGACGATATATGTGAATGTATTTCTATAGAGATTTTCATGAAGAACAACAATATTATTGCCAGCTGTCTTTGCAGAGCTCCCAGCTCCAGGATAGAACAATTCAAAGAAGTGATGGAACATATGTTCATAAACACTGAGCAGGAGGTCACTTTCATTTGTGGTGATTTCAATATAGATCTATTAAATCCTAATAAATTAGCCTTGATTGATGAATTTAGTGCTGCATAGTATGAGCTTTTATCCAATCATCACTAAACCCAGTAGAATAACATCTCAATCAGCAACAATTATAGATAGCATATTTACTAACAACTTGGAAGACAATATAATTGGAGGATTACTAATAAATGATAGCAGCGACCACCTGCCCGTGTTTGTTAATTATGATTGTGAATATAAAATGTTGAAAGATGAAAATGAAATAAGACAGAGGAGAGCAAGAACAGAAGGTACGATAAAAACATTGAGAAGTGAACTGTTATGTCAGAACTGGAGAAATGTATGCAAAGCAGTGGATGTAGACTCTGCTTATGGCTGTTTTCTGGATACTTTCCTTTCCTTATCTGACAGAACATGTCCAATAAAACAGAGCAGGAGGAAAATAATCAGTTATGATAAACCCTGGATTACAAAGGGCTTGTTGAATGCCTGTAAAAAAAAAAAAGAATATATTGTACAAACAATTTATAAAGCATAGAACTATAGAAAGAGAAATAAAATATAAAAGATATAAAAATAAATTAACTGATATTATTCGGAAATGTGAGAAAGATTTCTACAATAACGTATTAGAAACGAATAAGGAGAACATTAGAGGTGCATGGAATGGATTAAATGTAATTATTAAAAATGGCAAAACTTGTCCTAAGTTTTCAGATTATTTTATGGAAAACGATACTCGTGAAATTAATCCTTGATTGTACTCGGCCCCGTACGATTACGGATACTAAATAAAGGATAAATACAATAAAAAATATGAAGTTATTACTGTGGAAATGTTTCTCCAGTCAGGCCACACTCACTGTCAGATGGATAAACACTTCTGCCAAATACCATAAATATAAATTTCAACCAAATGGCATGTGATGTTATTTTCAGTTACAGTGTCAGCAGATTTAGAGTCTTTTTTTATTTTGTTAAAATTTCATGGAATAAAGATTCTGACTCCGAAATCACGTCAGGAACACTGAGACTTTTATTCTCTCTCTCTCTCTGCGTGGACTCTTATCATCGCACAGTTCACACTCCTCCCGCTGATGCGCCTCTCCGGCTGCGCTTCATGGCAGCTTCACACTGTAATCCGGATTAGTTATTAAACCCAGGCTTGTTTCTCTGGAAACTGATCCGGGTTCCCTCTGTGGGGACTATGTTTAAGAGGATGGGTTCCGTCTGTGGGGACTATGTTTAAGAGGATGGCTGAATTCGGTCCGGATTCTGGAGGCCGTGTGAAGGTCTGCGGAGAAGCCGTTAGCTTAGCACAGCGGACACAATGCTAACAATAGCTTCAGCTCAACAGCTCGTGCGGCTCAGTTAGTTTCACGGTTAGCTTCGCGGTTAGCCCAGTGTGTGGTGTTTCTGTAATTAATAATTTATAATTAAATCAGTTCCCTGACTCTGTGGTTGTGTCGGTACACGGGATGAGTTTTATCATGAGGGTTAATTAAAAAACTAATCGTGTGTTTAGCGCTTCTGAGGCGCCGCCATCTTTCTTTTCGTCACTTCCGTTAAAGCCGGAAATCCCAGCTGGCCGAAATAAAAGCTCTCAAGATTATTAAAACACATATTATACATATTTATAACCCTTTTAACAATAATAAATCTACACTAGAGGCTGTTTAAGAGAGAGAATTTTCCTGGTCGGTTCTAATTCGTCTGGATCCGCTTTAGAGTTTGATGGAAAGTTGACATGTTGCCAAGGAAACAGAGTGACGGGAGCGCCTGCCCGGGTCAAAGAAACGCGATTTATTAAAGCCGCGGTTAATAAAAACAGCCCCAGCATCAGCTTATGGATTTTAGTTCATTTGGTTTTAGTGTACACAGGTGTAATATAAAGAGTGAATTCAGTTCATATATTTTGTGTGTAGAGGTGATTTCAGGGAGTTTTACACTGTTATTTTTATTTATTAACCTTAACGTAAACTAAAGTTGGTTCTTAATATTAAATAAATAGCTGAATGCATACAGAGCGGTTTCAGCTCCTTAACAACTGTCATCAAGAGGACAAACAGTTGTGGTTTAATCAGAAGCGTTTAAGTTGGCAGTATGGTCCGTTTGTGTGTGCTTTACGGCGTTCAGATTGATTGAATCGGAACAAAGAAAGTGTTTCCTGCTTCCCTTCCGTTCCTGCTGAGAGACAGGATAAACAATGGTGAGAAAAGTGGTTACAGCGCATCTGTACAGATGACGTCCTGAGTGTTTATTTGAAAACTGTTAACATTATAGGACCATTTAATATCCATCTTTAGATCTGGATGTTCTGAACCATTATAGACCAGACTCCAATCTCAGCTTCCTATCAAAAGTTCTGAAACGTGCTGTTGCACCTCAGTTATATCACCACTTTGCTGGAAACAACTTGTTTCCTAAAATGCCATCAACCTTATTGTCAACACCACAGACCAGAGACTGCACTGCTTCGTGTCCATGATGATCTGCTCAGAGCTGCAGACAAGGGTTTTGAGGCTTTGCTTGTACTTTTAGATTTTTTGTTAGCCTTTGACACCAGTGATCATGGCATTTTGCTGTGAAGACTTGAAGAAAGGTTTGGCTTCTCTGGCCTCGTGCTGGCTTGGATCCAATCTTACTTTGAGGATCGACACCAGTTTGTCAGTGTTATGAACTTGACCTCATCTACATACAAACTTGATTGTGGCGTCCACCAAGGCTCTGTCCTTGGTCCTGTCTTCTTTTGCCTTTATGTTGCTCCACTTGAAGATGTACTGGCTACTCATGGGTTATCTGCCATGACGTATGTGGATGATGCACAATTGTACATCATTGAGAAGGGCGGCCACGATAACACTGTTCATGTGCTACAGAACTGTTTGAATGATATAAAGACCTGGTGCCTAAACAATAAACTAGTTCTAAACAATGGCAAAACTGAACTGCGACTGATCCAGTCCAAGTTATTGCCGTCTGTTTCTGCAATCTCGAAAGTACGATTTGGAGGCTCAGAAAACTCACCAATGCCTGAAGCTCATAATCTTTGTTTATTGTTTGACCACAACTTGTCCTTCACTCAACGGATCAACAATTGCTGCAAGACCTCCTTTCTGGCTCTGAGTCAAATTAGCAAGATTCAAAAGGGCCTGGATCAGCCACCTGCTGAGAGGTTGGTCCATGCCTTTGTTACATCAAGGCTGGATTACTGTCACAGTCTGTTTTACAGTCTGCTGGAGTACAAGCTCAAGAAACTCCAACGTGTCCTAAATTCAGCCGCCAGAGGTGTAGCATGACCTCAACATGGCGAAGACGTCACCAATGTCTTGAAGAGGCGACACTGGCTGCCAATTAATGCCTGCATCGAGTATAATGCTGCCGTCATCACCACCATTCATGGGAAGGCGGTGGACATGGTTGAGGAGTACAAGTACTTGGGCACAATCTTTGATGATAAACTCAGATTTGCCTCCAACACAGAGGAGATCCTCAGAAAGTGCCAACAGCGACGGTACCTCCTGAGGAAGCTTAAGTCCTTTGGGGTCAGCAAGAACATTCTGACTACTTTCTACTACTCCTTCACTGAGAGTAGAATGTTGTTTTCCATAACCTGTTGGTTCCATTCCCTTAGCCTTCAGTACAAAAACTGCCTGCAGAGCACAGTCAAGGTGTGCTCTAAAATTATTGCCCCCTCAGGTCACTCTCAACACTGTGTGAGCAGCAGACAGTAAACTCAGTGAGCAGGATTCTCCAGGACCCTTCACATATCCACAGACATTTGAGTGCGTCCCCTCAGGACGCCGGCTGCATTGTCTGAGCTGATGAACACAGAGGAGAAGAGCGAACTTTGTCCCCAGAGAGGTTCAGCTCCTCAACTCTCTGCCATCCTTGTCCCTCTCCTCACCCCTCCAGCCCCTTCCCCCTTCTTCACATGCACTCAAACCTGTCTGGTGCATTAACCACCCCCTCTGTACACACACCACTTTAAATATCGTCTCTGCTGTGATTGATCCTTCTCCCTCAGAAGCAAATTGCACCACACGATATTTTTGTATATACTGTTTTTTAAATGATCATATTTATACATACTGTACAGTTATTTATCCACATACTGCCACCTTGCATACTGTCATATTTTTAGGTTTAATGCATGATGATGATCTCATCTCATTATCTCTAGCCGCTTTATCCTGTACTACAGGGTCACAGGCAAGCTGGAGCCTATCCTAGCTGACTACGGGCGAAAGGCAGGGTACACCCTGGACAAGTCGCCAGGTCATCACAGTTTTACAACATTATTATTACTTATGATTTGAATACTAATCTTCATTTCGTTTAAATTGTTTTCATAATATTTCTTACAAGTAAACACTAATTTACATTTGCTTTTCTTGTTAATTTATTTGCTCACATCATGATTTTTATTGTTAGAGAATTGAGACTCTGAAATGCTTTGAAATAAATTATTAGATATTTTTACAGCACACACAGAGACTCGATACATGTTTCAGATTCATACACATTAATAACTAAAAATAAATTTAGTGTTATTATTAATCACAGGGGGGCGGCACGGTGGTGTAGTGGTTAGCGCTGTCGCCTCACAGCAAGAAGGTCCTGGGTTCGAGCCCCGGGGCCGGCGAGGGCCTTTCTGTGTGGAGTTTGCATGTTCTCCCCGTGTCCGCGTGGGTTTCCTCCGGGTGCTCCGGTTTCCCCCACAGTCCAAAGACATGCAGGTTAGGTTAACTGGTGACTCTAAATTGAGCGTAGGTGTGAATGTGAGTGTGAATGGTTGTCTGTGTCTATGTGTCAGCCCTGTGATGACCTGGCGACTTGTCCAGGGTGTACCCCGCCTTTCGCCCGTGGTCAGCTGGGATAGGCTCCAGCTTGCCTGCGACCCTGTAGAAGGATAAAGCGGCTAGAGATAATGAGATGAGATGAGATTAATCACAGGACAATTTTTCCCTCCACTCGATGGCAGTAAAGCGCTTCCAACCTGAGATTACTGTTGAGTGAAATGTGTTTTTCTCTGAACTGACCTGTTGAGGGGGCTGTTAGGATGCTGCTGGATTATTATTATCTCATCTCATCTCATCTCATTATCTCTAGCCGCTTTATCCTTCTACAGGGTCGCAGGCAAGCTGGAGCCTATCCCAGCTGACTACGGGCGAAAGGCGGGGTACACCCTGGACAAGTCGCCAGGTCATCACAGGGCTGACATATAGACACAGACAACCATTCACATTCACACCTACGGTCAATTTAGAGTCACCAGTTAACCTAACCTGCATGTCTTTGGACTGTGGGGGAAACCGGAGCACCCGGAGGAAACCCACGCGGACACAGGGAGAACATACAAACTCCACACAGAAAGGCCCTCGCCGGCCCCGGGGCTCGAACCCAGGACCTTCTTGCTGTGAGGCGACAGCGCTAACCACTACACCACCACAGTTATTATTATTATTATTATTATTATTGCCAAACCCTAAACATTATAGAAAACAAAAGATCATAATAAAAATAAAATCGGGGATCACGGGCTTCAGCCGGGTTTCAGTCCAAATCAAACCACAGCAGCACTTCATCAACTTCTGTCAAATCAGAACTCGATGGTCCCCATAAGGAAAGTGTTGTTGTTGTTTGAACAATAAATAAATCAAAGAGGCAAAATGTGTCCTTTTCATTCCTGAGGTTCAGTTCAGCTGCAGTCACAGCATTAATTAAGTGCATTAATAATGATGTCAGTGGAAGGTCCTCAGAAGGACAGGAAGACTAACGTGTGTGTGTTTACATTTATTCATTTATTCATTTAGCTGAAGCTTTTATGATACAGTGGCGATGCCGAGGGTTAAGGGTCGAGCTCAAGGTGGTGCTGGGATTTGAACTCACAACCTTCTGATCAGTCAATAAATGCTGTTTTATTTTTTACTGCCTGAGATGTTCTATAAGGGCATCAACCACAGATTCATCACTACAAGAGCCGCTCACTCAAATCCAACACACATCGTCACATTATACTCAAAATAATCAAAGCACTTTTATTTCATTGAATGGATAAAAATAGATGATTGTTACACAATATGAAAAAGAGCCAATAAAACTCTGCAGAATGTAAAATATTGACTTGTTCTCATTGTGGAAAGATAAAAAGTCACATTAACTTGTATATTGTTGATGAAGATGTAATATTAAAATGAACTGGCCATCACTCATTTAAAAAGTGAGAATATTGAATTAAAGCTGAGATTATAAAACAAACATCTGAGAATATTCAATGAAAACTGAGAATATAAAACACAATCCTGAGAATAAGGAAACAAACCTGAGAATTTAAAATGAAAATCTGAGAATACGTAATGAAACCTGTATCTATATTTATGATACTTGCATAGACTATATCTGGCTTGTAACATCGCCAGCTACCGAATAAAAATGACAACAAAAACGCAATATAGCAAGCGATCTAATGAGCACGCCATGGTCTGAATATTTCATAAAGGAATTCTTGAATCCGTCTCAATGAGATGTTTTACAGTTAAAAGCACAGCATTGAACATAAAGGTAAATGTGTCTTTAAAAATGTAAAAACACACGTTGTTTTAAGGAATCCAAAGATTTGGTGTTCTTTTGCCAAGTGGCTTATAGTTACTAAGACATTTGTAAAAGAGTGAATAACAGGTTGATAAATGTAAAAGATGAAGATGAATATTATATATGAGTTGAGCTGAAATAATTGGTGAGATAAATGAGGTGTGGTGTGTCAGTGATATTGAAGCTGACTTATAGCATTAAAAGTGTTGTAAAAGAAAAGCTGGAGACATTGCATTAGGGAATATGAAAGGTGATTTAACTCTCCTCCTCTATTTGCTAATAACTCGGGGAAAATGAACACAGTTCAGGAAACATGACATTATTGGAAGGATAATAAAATCATTTTTTGTGTTTATAAAAGTTGAAATGTAATTTCCTGAGAAAAGGCCTTTGGTGGCGTGTCTCAGTCACATGGTCCCTGTCTTTCTGAGATTTCTCCTCCACGTCATCATATTCTGTAAAATAAATACATCGACCTCTTTAATAGATCCTGTGTATTGTATTAATTGGGATGTAAAACCTTAAAAATACAGTCAGTGATGCACGATGTGGGAATGTCTTTAATATTCTATCAATAAAAAAGAGAAAAAAGGAGATTTATCAGTTCAGCTTTCTTAAAATGAACACAGGCCATGTGTATAAGATGTGGAAGTAAATGAGACATAAATATAGGTCTTATCTAAACTGTGTAATAAATATGACGGCACTTGTTCAATGACAGAATGGAGATTACAGAACAGAAAGCTGATATCTATATTATATATGGTATAGAATAGAGTCACGCTTTAACTTTGCTGCCTTTGCACTCACGTACATTACCAGAATAAACAACTCACTCACTTTCTGTCTCTCCTCCATCCTGTTCCTCAGTGATGACATCATCATAATCTTCTGGACCGTCTCCTGAAGAAATCAATGAATCAGTAATAAACCACTGTGTGTGTTGCTGTTCTAGTAAAATACTGAGTTACAGGGTGGTGTGATGAAGCTGAGTTACTGCTACCACCCTCACGTTGATCATTTACCTACAACAGCATGTCCCCAAGTGGTTTATTCCTCTTAGACCATGGGACTTTGCCAACAATTTCAGTTTTTCACTGAGTAAAGAATTAGATCTTGTACTTTTCATCCATTTATAGTTACAGATAATGTTGTATATCTTTGGAAAAATAAGTTTGTTCCTTTGCTCACTGATGTCATCGCAGCTATAAACAGTGGTTCCCTCAGCAGCTTTTCTTTTTTTGTTTATTTCCAGATAAAAACTGACCTGTGACGATGTTTGGGTTTGTTTCCATGGTAACCTCATCATCGTAGTTCTCGGACACGTCCTCTGTCAGAATGTGGAGATAAAAGCGATTAAATCCACATGAATGTCATTAATGATGGTTTGGATGCTTGTGGATGCGACACTGTCACATTATTATCATACCTGTCAGTAAAACTGACTTCTGATCAGCTGGAATGGCGTCATCATAATTCTCTGCTTCATCCTCTACACCAAAACACAGATATTTAAAGAGAGTTAAAGTTGACTGAAGTGGCAGTTTGTACACGGTGTATTTGATGACGCAATGCAAAATGACTTCGTATACATGTCAAAAATGTCACGACACACAAAGCAAGAAACAAACTGATGTGCAGTGTGCGTGTTTAATTTCTACTGCTTTCTAAAACAAATCCCCAAACAGAACCACACCCTCCACGTTATCAGGGATCGGTCCAGCAGTGATGGCATCATCGTAGTCCTCTGGTGGCTCGACTCTTCCTGTATCACCTAAATGAAATAAAAGCAGAGGGTCTGTACAAACAGCTCCATCACATTCTGACCTCATGGTTTCATGTCAAGTCACTAAATTTATGGGATCAGTTCACAACTGCACCCACTTTTGAAGTCACTGGTGTCGATGACATCATCATAATACTCCGCCTTTTCTCCAATCCCAGACTTGACTGTAAAAAGAACCATTTGTTTGTTTGGGGTTTTTAAACACATTTATACTCAATAAAATCCTCATCCAAAGAAGCTTTGATCAATTTGATAAGAGGGATTTCAGAAGCTTAAAGTAAGATCAGGTTGATTGTGAGATGTCATGTATCAGCATTAAAACACTGGAGTTACTGTAATTCTTCGATACAATACATCATAATCACGTCTCAGAAAGGACACGTTTAGTCATTTCTGATTTTTAATTGCAATTCTAGTCTCGTTCAGTTCATGGAGTTCGACAAACTCACACTCTGGGCTTTTTTACCTGAGAGAAGCTCATCATCCACATGCTCATACCCAGAATGCTGTTCTTCAGAGAGGAGACTTCCTGTTAGAGGAGAGCAGCACGGTCATGAGACACACACACACACACACACACACACACAGACAGACAGACAGACAGACAGAGAGAGATGCACCTGTACAGGAAAACATTCACAGGATAGGTGAACACAGGCGGAAAAAAAGATGAGTTGCAGGTGTGTTTTGAGATTTTAAAGGACAGCTGGTGCAGATACCAGAAAATTGTCAAAGCTGAAAAGACAAAATATTTTTCTGATATTATTTGAAATAACTGTCATAAAGCTCACGTTCTTTTTAGTGCCATTAACACTGTTCTTAATTCCCCCCAATCTGCTCGTCCTGATGTTTCCCCAGAAACCTGTGAAAAATTCCTCCACTTCTTTGTGGACAAGCTTGCGAGCCTTAGAGCATCATCTCACCCCCTTCTTATGAGCCGTCTATCACTGTCACTCGCTCTGCTGCTTTTACCCACTTTGAGCCTGTGTCTCTTTCTCTCTGAAAGGAAATTATTGGTCAGATGAAATCTTGTCCCCCCTCGCCTTTTTCAAGAGATTTTGGAAACTGTTGGCCCAAACATCCAAATGGTTATGAACAGCAGTCTCTCCTCAGGTGTTGTTCCAGTATATTTGAAGCCTGCAGTAGTGCGACCACTGATCACAAAACCTCATCTGGACTCTGCAGTCCTCTCCGATTTTACACCAATTTCTAAACTCGCTTTCAAAAATTCTGGAGAAAGTTGTGCTCTTACAATTGCATTCTTTTTTTAGACACACACGGCGTTCTTGAGGTGTTCCAGTCTGGTTTTAAAGTCCTTCACAGCACTGAATCTGCACTTTTAAAAGTTTGAACCATCTTTTATTGGCTACTGACTCCAGGGATTCTGCCGTTCTGATGCTTTTCCATCTCACAGCTGCATTCGACACAGTAGACCACAGCATCCTCATCTCCTGCCTGGAGCATTGTGTGGGCATTAAAGCTCCTGCTCTGGAGGGCT
The DNA here is from genome assembly GCF_027579695.1 of Neoarius graeffei. Taxonomy (NCBI): domain Eukaryota; kingdom Metazoa; phylum Chordata; class Actinopteri; order Siluriformes; family Ariidae; genus Neoarius; species Neoarius graeffei. The sequence goes on along the minus strand of NC_083589.1, from coordinate 2,326,110 downwards.
TCAGCTCTTACTTGTCCTGTACTGGCCTTCCTTCACTGACTCCCTGTAGGGTTTAGGATCCATTTTTATTTTCCAAAAACAACTCATTAAATGGGCGAGCTCCGCCCTCTCTCTCTGACCTTTTACAACCACACGTCCCATCAAGGTCACTCAGGTCACTGACCGGTTGCTTTGGGTGTCGCGTCCCAAAATCGAGGTTGAAGCCCAGGGGAGATGGTGCCTTTGCAGTTGTCGCCCCCAAACTGTTACTGTTGGATTATTATTTTTGGTGATGTTTATTTTTTTCTTCCAAAAGTTTTTGGTTTTGTATGAAATTTTAACTGCTGGTAGCCACAGACAACAGAAACTCACTGACCCAAGATGAGTGACCTTGACCTATTTTTCAAGGTCACAGAGCACATTTTATGTGTTTTTTGTTGAAAATGTAATTTCATTTATTACAGTATCTCCTAAAAATATCAGGATTTCCCCCTGGATTTTATGTAAATAAATGATGAGCTCATTTCTTGCAGAAAAATCTCCAATGCCAGTCAAGTGGAAAGTGATGCGTTCTGGACTGTGGTCGAAAACGGTTTGTTTCCTCAACAGCCAAAGCCACAACATGTTCATAAACACCAATGGTGCCAAAAGTTATGATTTGCTCTGGACCAGTGCAGGTTCTTCTTTGGTCAAGAATTCTTCATCAGTTTTTGAAAAATTGAATTTAATGTATTTTGGCGCTCGCAAAAATGGTCACTTTCACCATTTCACCATGAAATATTGATTTTGGCTTCTAATATGTTCCAGTAAACGACCCCAAACACCGACCCGTTCTACCAGAATCAAGTGTCTAATCTGACCTTTGACCTACTGTGAGAGGTCAAAAAGGTCATTTTCTGTTTCTGACTGTACTATTTTCAAAAAATCATAAAAATAGTTTCAGATTTACAGACAATGACCTTGTATTTTTTCTTTAGTGCATATTCTTTTGAAGATTATTGACACATTGATATATTTTATCAAAAGCTGGAGATAAAAATGACAAAAATTCCCCAGTGTGATGGTTATCCCTGAAAATTTGCGTTGGTGTTTTCTCCACTTTTACCCGAAACTATGACCTCGACATAAATTAAATGTATTATTCACTGTGTATAATTTACATCTGTTCTTTCTTTTCGTTCTGTCAAATCACAGGTTTCTCTGATATTTTCAGCTCTAAAGTCTGAAAAACTATCAAAAGAGACAAAAATGTCATTTTCACCCTGAAATAAAGTTTTTGGCTGAGAACATGTGACAGTAAACGACCCCAAATATACACCCATTCTCCCTGAATCAACTGTCAGATTTGCCCTTTGAGCTCCTTTGCGAGGTCGGGTCGGTGATGTTCAGTTTTTAATGCACTAATTGCGTCAGCTGTTTCCATGGACAGATACTTTAGGGAGTAAACACAATCTTCAGTGCAGATTGTAATGGAAATAAAACACAAACAGATGGAGTTTGTATAAAATGTTCCAGAAGAGGAAAGTTGTGTTTAAAAAGAGAAGTGGATGAGATTTGTGTGTCAGTGTGTAAGAAGAGAAATCATCGTCAGGCTTTTAAAAAGTGTAACTGGTGAACAGTGCAGTGAAAGTGTAGATTGGATGGAGTGTAAATGCATTGTAAGAAGAGTAACATTACACAACTCTGTGTGTGTGTGTGTGTGTAGGGGGAACTGTCTGGAGTGAGCCGCGAGGTGAATGTCGCTCAGTGTGAAGCAAATGGTGCGAGACTGTTAACATTAACATTATCAGTTTACATTTGAAATAGATGAAGATTCAAAATTATCAGTGACATTTTCAGATTATTATTATTATTATTATTATTTTATGGTGTGATTTGTCTCTTAACTTGGTGTTTGTGTGTTATTGTGGTGTTTTATGGTGTGTTGTGATGATTGTACAGCACTGTGCTCAACTGCTCATCTCATCTCATTATCTCTAGCCACTTTATCCTTCTACAGAGTCGCAGGCAAGCTGAAGCCTATCCCAGCTGACTACAGGCGAAAGGCGGGGTACACCCTGGACAAGTCGCCAGGTCATCACAGGGCTGACACATAGACACAGACAACCATTCACACTCACATTCACACCTACGGTCAATTTAGAGTCACCAGTTAACCTAACCTGCATGTCTTTGGACTGTGGGGGAAACCGGAGCACCCGGAGGAAACCCACGTGGACACGGGGAGAACATGCAAACTCCGCACAGAAAGGCCCTCGCCGGCCATGGGGCTCGAACCCGGACCTTCTTATTATGAGGCGACAGGGCTAACCACTACACCACTGTGCCGCCTTGCTCAACTGCTGTTGTTTTTAAATTTGCTTTATAAATAAATTTGACTCGACTTGACATTCAAACGCAGCAAATCAGAAGCTTTAATAGAAGTTTATCAGCAGAATTCTGTCTCGACACCACATGGACTCCAACAGCACACGTCCTCTCACACACACTTATTTTTATTCATTTTTGGTAAATCACACACACACACACACGAGGGAGAGAGTAATGCACCTGTACAGGAAAGGGGAGGGGGGGTTACAGGAAAGTTCACACACACACACAGACACACACACAAAATCAGAAGCTTTTATAGATGTTTATCAGCAGAATTCTGTCTCGACGCCACATGGACTCCAACTGCACACTTCCTCTCACACACACTTATTTTTATTCATTTTTATTGATTTGTTGTAAAGAAATAAATCTCAGTGGATTTGGGGGAAAATATTGTTTGAAGGCCCGCTCCCACAATAACTCTAACTATAAATAACTGGGTCCCCTGCAGTGTATGTGGTCGGTGCTCACACCAGAGCGATATGGATCCCTATAGCCCAGGCCTGGGTTTATCCGTATCGCTGCTTCTGGAGCGATGTTTCCAGGCCTGGACCTGATCCCATCAAACATCTGACCAATCAGCTCATTGTTTAAACCAACAATCATGAATATTTATTTCCCTGAGGGTCAGGACCAAGCGATATTATAGTGGGGATTATAGTTGTGGTGTTTCTGCTCCAGACTGGAACTAAACTCAGGCAGAGGGAGAGTCAGAGTTGGAGTTATAGGTAGAGTTATAGTTATGGGTGTTGTGGGACCGGGCCCTCAGTGTGATGGAGATCAGTTCACATCTCACTCACCTCTTTGAGTGGAGCTCCTGCTTCTTCTAGTGATGGATCTGTGGTTGATCTCCTCATAGACTGCCTCAGGCAGAGTCTTACGCCTCGTCTTAGAGACACCTGGGAGTGGATAATAATAATAATAATAATAGGGGCGGCACGGTGGTGTAGTGGTTAGCGCTGTCACCTCACAGCAAGAAGGTCCGGGTTCGAGCCCTGTGGCCGGCGAGGGCCTTTCTGTGCGGAGTTTGCATGTTCTCCCCGTGTCTGCGTGGGTTTCCTTCGGGTGCTCCGGTTTCCCCCACAGTCCAAAGACATGCAGGTTAGGTTAAGTGGTGACTCTAAATTGACCGTAGATGTGAGTGTGAATGGTTGTCTGTGTCTATGTGTCAGCCCTGTGATGACCTGGCGACTTGTCCAGGGTGTACCCCGCCTTTCGCCCATAGTCAGCTGGGATAGGCTCCAGCTCGCCTGCGACCCTGTAGAATAGGATAAAGCGGCTAGAGATAATGAGATGAGATAATAATAATAATAATGAGTTTGTAATTGTGAATAATTCTGAATACCAATTTTGAATAAAGTGTGAGATTGTAAATAATATAATCCAATAATAGAGTTGGTGTTGTAGAGAAAAGAAAATGTGTGAATATGTCGTACCTCTCCTGAGCGCTCTGTTCTGGTAAAACAGGAGCAGCAGAAGCACTAAGGCCAGGAAGAGCAGCGTTCCCAACACAAAGAGAACCAGTGGAGGGCTGGATGGAGCTCCAGCTGATGGAGGAGTTTGAGTGGCTCTTACTGAAGTCAGAAACACAGAAGAGGATCTCGATACGACACTGTAATCATAAATATTTAGAAAAATACTGAACAGTAGCAATTATTGTACTGGAACAAATATACAGACCTGATGTGGTGGTGGGTGTCGCCGTGGACACAGTGGATATGTCTGTATTTACAAAAATAAAAAAAAAACATTTCTATCCTCCAATAAAAATAAACTCTCACTCAATAAGGTTTATGAGACCCTAATGAGTGAATTACTGTTTCAGATCTGAGCTTTCAGGATTACATCGAAGATTATAAATAAAAGTCAGCAAGTTTTAACACTGGGAAAAAAGTGTAATGAGCGGAGACAGAAAGCTGAAAAGTTAGTGCACCCCTCTGACCTGCACAGGTGACTCCAGCATGAGAGCAGTCAGTGTGGTTCTTCAGGGAATGATGACAGTCCCACAGGTGAATCTCATCCCCTCGACACTTCACTCTGTTCAGCCAGATCGTCCCTTCACCAGAACCAGGAACATTCCTCTCAGCTCTCAGCACCGACCCACAGCCCAGCTGTCTGCACACCACCTGAGCGTTCCTGATGTTCCACTGATCATCACAAATGGAGCCCCACGTAGCGTTATGATACACCTCCAACCTCCCAGAGCAGCTTCCATTATCTCCCCTCAGCCTGAGAGACCAGCGCTCTACATCACACACATCACACATGAGGAAACACACCCACGCTGAAGAACAGCTCCAGTCACACAGCTCACTACAACACAATGATAATACAACCTTATATTGCACTCAACATGGGCTCGTTTACCAAAAACACTTTCTGAGGTCTTCTGAAAAAGAATGTCATACCAACTCCATATATAGGTGTTTACGTTGATGTGTTATTCATAAATAAAGGAATGAATTGCTGCTGAATTAAATCATGTAAAGCAGTAAGATCAGCTTTGGGTTCTGTTTCCTGATTTGATCTCTGTTGGTTGAATTTTCATGAAGTGTGAGGAAGATTGATGCCCTCAGGATGGTTCGATGAGGAAATCCATTCAAGTCCTCAGAAAATGATTTTATAAACACATGAGGAAATATCTTTTGTCACTAACAAATGCAAATGAAGAACAGTACAAAAAGCTTTTCCTTATCCATCCTTACTTGAGCAATGTTTCTGAGAGGGAAATGAAGAGCACTTTTCTCGTGGATGGAGAGACTTTCCATCATCTGCAGGAATAAAATACATGCATTAATGAAAAGGTTTCACATGCAGGTTTATCTCTCAGAGCAGACTTTCCTCAGACTTTTCACAGGATTTTTTACCAAATACACTTTATATTTCAGCAACATTATTATACAGTATTCACAATGAAACACTGCAGTTTATGGCAATGGACAGAAGCAGAAAAGTCTGAATCCACCCACCTGTACAGGTAATATGAACCACCTCATTATCATTATCACAGCGGTTCTGTCCCCAGGGTGAAGATGGACACTGCCACAGATTAGAGTCATGTTTCCTACACTTCAGATGATCCAGCCAGTTCGGAGCAGATTTTACTCTCGCTGCAGTGTTTGACAGACTGCCATGTCTTCCACAGTTCAGCTCTCGACACACCATGTTTACTGTCTCATCATCCATCTGATTGTGACACACATTACCCCAGGTTCCATTGTAGAACACTTCCAGATTCCCCTCACAGCCCTCCGTGAGTCGGATCTCTTTAAACTCTGCTGGAAGAAGAACGACTTCGACTTCATTTGTAAAAATCCTGTTTTATTGACTCAGTTAAAGATGTGTAATATTATCTTTCTGTAAAAAGATATTCAACATGGATGACATTTATAAACAGCTCCTTACTCTCATGCTGAATTTCAAGAAATTTGGAGCTGAGTTTTGAAACACAGACATGTCCATATTTAACAGGTTTAATCTCAGTCATCACACTGTACCTGAGCACACGACTCCTACGTCCTCCTGGTGTCCACATTCACCCTCTTCACACCGCTGAAATCTGCAGTTCCACAGGGATGTCTCGTTCCCCTCACACTCCACCTCATTCAGCCATATGGACCCAGTTCCAGGACCAAACCAGGCTGGTATGTGGGTACTGAGGGCCTCTCCACACTGCAGCTGTCTGCACACCACCTGCGCATCCTCAATAGCCCACGAGTCATCACACACGGTCCCCCACGAGCCGCTGTGGAAAACCTCCAGCCTTCCTGCACAGTCTCCACCAGAACCAACCAGCCTGATGGAGCTGTGGGCGGAGTCAAAGATACCTGCAGTATGGCCCAAAATAAGGAAAGACCAAGTGATTTAACTTTTCTTTATTTCATAAATTACTTAATATTAATATCCCTTTGTAGACTATGTGATTATTCTGTGTATTTAATAGAACACTTTAGAATGATAAAACATTGATTCCTGTTGTTAATTGCTGCTCATTGGTCGGTGTTGTGCTGCTTACCTGAGCAGGTGATGTACAGCTGTTCCCCGGAGCTGCAGTTGACATTTTGTGCTCTGCTGCAGTTCCCCAGATGAGCTTCAGTCCCAGAGCAGCTGAAACCCGTTACACACATGTGTTTGTGTTCAGTGGTGGATGGAGAGGAGCGGTAGTTCAGCACGGAGCCACAGCCCAGCTGTCTGCAGAGCACAGACGCCTCAGACAGACTCCACGAGTCCAGGAGAACTCTCCTCCAGTCCTGCCTGAAATAAATCTCCACCTCCCCCTGACATTCGCTCCCTCCAGACAACCGCACTCGCCCCTCATGAAGCGCCACGGATGATCCTGAAGCAGAAGAACATGGTCTAAATATTCTAATGAACACTGACTTTATTCACTAACGTGGTGTACATGACATTAATATCTCACCATTACAGATGACTCCAGCATCGTTTTGATGAGAGCATGCAGCTCGACTCCATGATGAGACGCCACATTGTGAGAGGTGTGTCTCATTCCCCTGACAATCAAACACATCAGCCCAGATGGGGTCACGCCCCTCCCCAAACCATTCGACCTCCACCACAGCCACAGCACTCCCACAATCCAGCTGTGCACAGAGAATATCTGCAGCTCTCATATCCCAGCTTACAGCACAAACTGTGCCCCACTCACTGAGGTACTGAAGCTCCACTCGACCAGAACAGGAGTCCGGTCCATTCACCAGCCGCGTCCCTGTGTGAGCTGAACAAACAGCCGAGAGCTCAGTGAGAGAGGAAAATTAACAAAGGCACCTTAAAGTTTGATTGACAGGTTTGTGGTCTCTATTTAAACAGAAGTTAAATCATGATACTTAACCAGAACATTTTAATCCCACATCGTTGTCATGGGAGCAGGTTGAGTGTTTGAGTGAAGATGATGTTGGACAGAAGTAAATCTCAGATTCGTTTCCTCTACACTGAAGCTCCTCTGTCCACACCTGACCCTCCCCTCGGCCAAAAGCAGCTGATCCCAGCACCTCCACAGGAATCCCACAGCCCAGCTCTCTGCACACAACCTCTGCATCCTGCTGGTCAAAGTCAGCATCACACACTGTGGACCAGGAACGTCCATGAAACACCTCCACTCTCCCAGAGCACCGGTGAGGACCAGCAGAGAGTCTCAATCCCTGACCTGGGTTTTATTTCATTGTGTAAAAATTGTACACATTTTCTGTTAAAATATCAATAAATCATTCCAATGGAGTTGTAAAATACTTTAAATTTACATAAAATCTAAAATCTAATTCCAATATTGGACTGATATTATATTTTTTTTTCACAAGTACAACAGTTTACCTGAACAGACGACTCCAGCATCATCACCATGTTCACAGGCATGTTCCCCTTGTGAGCTACAGTTGTTCAGTGTTGACTCTGATCCTCTGCAGTACAAATCGTGTATCCAGATTGGTCCTGATCCTTCTCCAAACTCAGCCCAATACCGCAGATCTACAGGCTCCCCACAGCGCAGCTCTCTACACACCACTGCAGCATCTTTCACATCCCAAGCAGAACCACACACTGTTCCCCACTGACCATCCTGAAGAACCTCCACTCTTCCAGCACAGCGACTTCCACCATTCACCAACCTCACACCGTCTGAGAGGTGGACAGAACAATGGAGTCAGTATGCAAAAAAAGAGAATGACCCACAGATAGAAAAGTGAAAATTCTTTCTTTCTTTCTTTCTTTCTTTCTTTCTTTCTTTCTTTCTTTCTTTCTTTCTTTCTTTCTTTCTGTGATATAATCCTTGTGTACTATTGGTAACAGCAGTATCACAGGACTCTGGTATTTTCTCTGTCAAAATTAATTAAATCAATGACAGTTTTCCACTTTGATGTTATTTATGAATGTGTTCATTATGGAGATTACAAAACTGTCACATTATTATCATACCTGTCACTATAACTGTCCTCTGATCAGCTGGAACAACGTCATCGTCGTTCTCAGGATCATTTCCTACAGTAACACACAGATATTTAAAGTGATGAAGTCAGAATGAACATTAAAGTGACAGAAATAGTGTTGAAGAGTCACAACAATCCCAGTGGGCCAGATTCAGAACCAGTGAAGTCCAGAAGTCCCATCAGAATGTCAGCAGGGAGAGTTCCTCATATTCAGAGTCGGGTTACACAGCTGCTTCAGGCAGTTTTATGTGTTCTTCCTTTATATTATTAACATTTAATATCATCATTTTATTAACACTCATCATTAAATTCACAAAATATCTGGGACTGAAAATCGTACTTTTTACATTTCCTGTCAAATGTAACAAGATGGAACATAAAAGCAAGAAACAGTTTAAAAATAAAAAGACTAATATGATGATATAGGAATGAGATGGCGAGCACTGAGTCGATCATATTGATAAGATTTTGATGCCTGAATCGTTCTATTAATTTAATTAGATGGCTTCCACACTCGTTGTTCTCCAGCTTATAAAATAGGCCCTGATCCAGAACATCATGTTCTATTGTAGTCAATTTTTTCATGCTTTAGATTGGAATTTTAATTCTTCAAATGAATAAAACATGATGTCTGTGTTAATTCCATCTGCTCTCCTGGTCAGAAAACATAATCACAGTGTGAAGGATAATCTGACCGAGCGCTCGTCTGATACACTTACAGAGAAACTTTAAGTTCATTTATAATTTTGCCCATAAAACCTTCACTCCTCCAGATAAGCAATATTTCTTCTTCACATGTGTCTCCTCCAACATCCTCCATGTGAAACAACCTTTTTGTGCACTATAAGTGTGAATATTGTTAATCAATTAATACCATCATATTTATGTCTTGAATATTGTCCTTGAATGACGCTCCATCGTGTGTTTGAGTGAATTTACAGCATGAATATAAATGTCAGCGTGGCATTGTTGTTCCAGCAAACTGTCAGATGGTGGTGCTGGAGTTAACACTGCTCCTCACTCAGGCTGATATCACGCAAGAAACACGTGTTTAAGTTCAACATCTGAAATGCACGCAACTGAGACACGCCTCTGTTTTAGATAAACTCCGCCCTGAAAATAAGACAGTTGTTACATCGCAGGTGTGAATACTGATGTGGAGATTTAAATATAATTTAAAATTTCTTCCAATTTCTCAAAGTAACTGAACAGAATCTCACTGAGCAGAATGTAATGTAATAATCACAAAACATAATCAGAGTTCTCTGTTGTTTCATCGAAATCAAAGAAAAGCAGACTGTGAATGTTTGAGGCAGAGCTTATTACCCTCAGGGTTGTGATCCCACCAGAGGTCACCTGAGATATTATTATTATTATTATTATTATTATTTCAGCAATTCACATGGTAAGCTGATAATGTGTTTTTTCTGTAATCTAGACATCGAGCTTTAGCCTATATCCTTAGGTGTCGAGTGACTTTCTTAAAATCTTTGCTGTTGTCCAAAAAGTGAGCTTTCTGAAGCAACGCAGTGCTGTCATTCAGTCCAATTTTGTTTATCGATGCCTTGACGTTCTGAGTGATTTTCCCAAGTGCTCCAATAACAACTGGTCCTGCATTTACTCTCCTGCACTTCCAGATCTTCCCAATCACTCTTTTAAGGTCTTGATATTTTTAATTTTCTCATGTTCCTTTTCAAACACTCACGTGTCAAAGGGGCATGCTATGTCGATTACATTTCACGTTCTCTCCTCCTTCTCCAATACGACCATATCAGGTCTGTTATGTTGAAGATGATGGCCTGTTTGAACCCTGAGGTCCCACAGTATTTTCACTTCATCATTTTCCATGAGCCCTTCCGGAGTGTGGTCATACCACTTATACCACTGAACTTCTGACAGAGCTTCAAGTGAATGACTTGTCCAACCTTATCATGTCTCCACATTTTGTTTTCTGTTTGTGTGAGATTCTTTCATGCTGTTGTTAGATGACGAATTGTCTTTTCTCTTTCTCCACAAAATCGGCACATCAGGGACACATTCTCCTTGTCAACTCTGTTCTTGATGCTGTTGGTTCGGAATGCTTGATCTTGTGCAGCAGTTGAGAGTCCTTCCATTTCTTTCTTTATGGTACGTCTATTTAACCAGTTCCACAAATCCTAATCTCTCACTTCCTCTGGTCCCTTCATAAATTGTCCATGCAGTGTCTTGTTTCTATATCTGCTCATTCTTTCTTCAGCTGTACTTTGCTTTCTCACCCCGTCATCCAAAATTTTTTTCATTCTGCTACAAAATGAAGTAACCTTTTCGTAGTTACTTCAACAAACTTGTATCAACGACCTACTTCCATGTTTACACAGTCCTCTACACTTAATAAACCTCATCCACCACTTATCATTTCACATAAAATCTATCATCATCCCCCTGTGGGTGAAGTGTTCTGTTAATGGTGAACAACTTTCTCGTTTTCTGGTCCAATTTCCTGAGCTCTTCTTTGGTCCAACTGATAATTCCTGCACCAGACCTTCCCACTGAAACTGCCCTTAAATTGATCGCCTTCATCACGTTTCCACCATTCAGTTCTGACTTTCGTATCCTTCATATCCTTCTCAACTACTCATTAGATATTGCCTTTCTAATGTGGCTGTGCTTTATGTCATCTGCCTCTAATATCCCAACATTATCTCATCTCATTATCTGTAGCCGCTTTATCCTGTTCTACAGGGTTGCAGGCAAGCTGGAGCCTATCCCAGCTGACTACGGGCGAAAGGCGGGGTACACCCTGGACAAGTCGCCAGGTCATCACAGGGCTGACACATAGACACAGACAACCATTCACACTCACATACACACCTACAGTCAATTTAGACACACCAGTTAACCTAACCTGCATGTCTTTGGACTGTGGGGGAAACCGGAGCACCCGGAGGAAACCCACGTGGACACGGGGAGAACATGCAAACTCCACACAGAAAGGCCCTCGCCGGCCACGGGGCTCGAACCCAGACCTTCTTGCTGTGAGGCGACAGCGCTAACCACTACACCACCGTGCCGCCCAACATTATTATTATCAGTACTAGTAAAATGATCATACAGTGTGTAATTCCTCTAAAGCTGATTTTACAGCAGATTGCAGTGACGCTGCGTCCAACACACTGTCATGTTCATCAAAGTGGACTTTACACCGGACCCCGACAGCGCGGTCTATTATGATCAACATTTATTTTATAGAACTTAAATATTGATTGTGGTAATAAATATATTTTTGAGCATATATTTTAAATGTTAAGATTAAAACCAATTTACCTGAGCAGGTGACTCCAGCATCTGCACCATGATTACAGTTATTTTTCCCCAACTCTCTTGATGTACAGTTCTTCAGTGTCGACTCTGATCCTCTACACTTCACAGCATTCATCCAGATTGGTCCGGATCCTCGTCCAAAGTGAGCAAAATACCGAACATTTACAGGCTCCCCACAGCGCAGCTCTCTACACACAACTGCAGCTTCTCTCATATCCCAGTCATTATGACACACTGTTCCCCACTGACCATCCTGAAGAACCTCCACTCTCCCAGCACAGCGACTTCCACCATTCACCAGCCTCACACTGCCTGAGAGAGAGAGAGAGAGAGGCAAGGCAAGTTTATTTATATAACACATTTCATACATAGTGGCAGTTCAATGTGCTTTACAGAAGTAAAAGCAAAACAGTAAACAATAGAGAATAAAATTACATAAAATAAATGGGAAGAAAAATAAGAATTAAACAATAGTAGAAATAAAATAATAAAATGAAGTAGAAGTTCAAATAGGGGGAGAAAAAGAAAAAAAACCCAGCAAAATAAAATAGAATAAAAGTGAAGTAAAATTTGAAACATGCAGAGACTGTAAAAGTAAAGATTATAAAACATGTAAAGAAGACAATATTAATTATTTAACAGAAAGCATCTGAAAACAGCTTGGTCTTTAACCTAGATTTGAAGCTGCCAACAGCAGGAGCATTTTTAATGTCCTCTGGCAGTTGGTTCCATAGCTGCACTGCATAGTAGGTAAAAGCTGCTTCACCATACTTTGTTTTAACAACAGGTTTTAATAGTAAATTTTTCTGTTTCGATCTGGTAGATCTGATTGGGTTAGGCCACTGCAACATATCAGAGAGGTAATTGGGCCCTGTACCATTTAGAGATTTGTACACCAGCAGCAATGCTTTAAAGTCAATTCTGTAGCTTACTGGAAGCCAGTGAAGGGACCTTAGAATTGGAGTAATGTGCTCTGTTCTTTTTGTTCATGTGAGAACCCTAGCCACTGCATTTTGAACCAGCTGAAGTCGTTTGATGGTCTTTTTTGGCAGGCCTGTGAAAAGGCCATTGCAGTAATCAACCCTACTAGAGATGAAGGCATGTATCAGTTTTTCCAGATCATTTTTTGACATAAGTCCTCTTAGTTTGGAAATGTTTTTTTAGGTGATAAAATGCCGTTTTAGTGATTGCTTTCATGTGACTGTCAAAGTTTAGCTCACTTTCAATGAAAACACCAAGATTTTTAACCATTTCTTTAGTTTTAATCCCTTTTGTGTCAAGAATAGTGGTAATCCTGAGTCTTTCATCTTTTTTTCCAAATAAAATTATTTCTGTTTTATCTGTGTTCAGCTGAAGAAAATTTTGTGACATCCAGTTGTTGATTTGATCGATACACTGGTAGAGACATTCAAGGGGGGCATAATAATTGGGTGATAAAGCAAAATAAATTTGGGTGTCATCTGCATAGCAGTGATACAAAATTGAATTGTTATTGATAATTTGCCCAAGTGGGAGCATATAAAAGGTTGAAAAGTAATGGTCCAAGAATCGACCCCTGGGGGACACCACAGGTCAAGGACATTGACGTTGAGGTACAATTTCCCATGGTAACTGTTAGGGATTTGCTGGGATTCGAACCTGGTTCGTTGGTGTGATGATCCAGCAAACCCCCACTAGGCCACCAGGGGGATGACTCAAATGCAGAGGCGTGAGGCAGAAGTAGAAAAAGTATCAAACAGTTTATTAACACTATGTACAATATTTACAATCCGATGAAAAAACAAACAAAAAAAAGAAAATCCAAAAGCTCAGAAGATAACAAAAATAAAAATATCCAAAAGGTACAAAACAAAAGCCAAAAAACCAGAAAAGCAAGTGCAAAACAAAGAACACGGTACAGAGGAAACTGGAGATAAACATAACAGCACAAAGACTCCGTGACAAGAGGACTGAACTCAGGGGGTATAAATACACAAACTAAATTGAACACGGGTGAAAATAATCAGGACTAAACAGGCAATTAACACAGACACAAAACACAGGAACAGTGGTGGCCTCTAGAGGCCAAAACAAACATGACACACAAAGGAAATAACAGCGGCCTCTAGAGGCCAAAACAGTCCCAGTCCTAACAGAACCCCCCTCTAGGAGCGTCTCCTGACATTCCCAGGGCGATCCGGATGGGCCGAATGGAAGTCCCGACACAGTTCTTTATCTAGGACATCCCGAGCAGGAACCCAGCAGTGCTCCTCAGGACCATAGCCCTCCCAGTCCACCAGATATTGCAACCCGCCGCGGACCCGGCGGGAGACAAGCAGGCGATGCACAGTGAACACAGTCTGACCCTGGAAGATGCGGGGGGGTGGGGGGTTCCTAGGGGCAGGGGCATACGTAGACATCAGTACGGGCCGCAACAGGGAAACATGGAAAGTGGGGTTGATCCTCAGAGTCCGGGGCAACTGGAGCCGGTAGGAGACAGGGCTCACCCTGCGCACCACCTTGAAGGGGCCAATGTAGCGAGGAGCAAGCTTGCGGTTCTCCACCCGCAGCGGAAGGTCCTTAGTGGACAGCCAAACCTGCTGCCCAGGGCGGAAAGCGTGTGCAGGTCTTCTATGGCGGTTGGCCTGAGTCTGGTTGGTTCTGGAGGTCTGTATGAGGGTCTTCCTGACCTTGCTCCAGGTCTTGCGATCTGGCTGAGAGAGGGAAAACAGTCTGCCACGAGGAGGGGTAGTCCCAGGGAGCAAGTCGATGGCACAGTCGTAGGCCCGGTGCGGAGGAAGAACGGCGGCCCTGCTCTTGCTGAAGACCTCCTTGAGATCCCAGTACTGTGGGAACTTGAGATAACTCGGTGAGATCAGGGGCCTTGGCAGGAGACACAGGAGAGCTAGAGAGCAGACAAGAGGCATGGCATGCAGGGCCCCATTCCACAACCTGGCTTGTTACCCAGTCTATGCGAGGGTTGTGGCGAGTAAGCCAAGGAAGGCCTAGAATAACCGGGAACTCAGGTGAAAGAATCAGGTGCAGGGATATTTCTTCCTTGTGACCTTGAGACTGGAGGAAGACTGGAGAAGTAACTTGGGTGACTCTTCCATCACCTAACGCTTGGCCATCGAGGGCAGACACAGACAGTGGGACTTCAAGAGGTGCAGTCAGAATATTGATGCTTTGGGCGAAGTGAATATCCATAAAGTTCCCAGCCGCCCCTGAGTCTAACAAAGCTTGACAAGAGTGGACAGACTCACCCCAGGAGATGGAGACCGGGATGTAGATTCCTTGGCCAGGGAGTCCGGGAGAGAGGGTAGGCCCCGTCACAACCCTCCCTTGGCTGGACGGGGCGGTCCTTTTCCCAAGAGTTCAGGACATGATGCTCGGAAATGACCAGGCTTGCCACAGTAGATACAGCACTTGTCCCTCCTTCTGCGCTCCCTCTCAGATGCAGAGAGGCGAGTACGACCCACTTGCATGGGTTCTGGACAGTCACTGAAGGAGGTAGACGGTCTCCAGGTAGAGGTAGGGAGGCTGGGGGGGCTCAAGGCTTGGTGGCGTTCTCTCATCCTGTTGTCCAGACGAATAGCATGTGAGATGAGGGTTTCGAGGTCACTTGGGCATCCAATAGAGGCCAGACCGTCCTTGATGGGGTCAGACAGACCATGGTGGAAGGCTGACACCAGGGCAGTCTCGTTCCATCCACTTACTGCTGCAAGCGTTCGGAACGAGATGGCGTAATGTGCGACGCTTCCTCCTTGCCGGATGGACATGAGCTTTCGGGCTGCGTCGGTACTGATGTCTGCCTGATCGAAGACCCGAAGCATCTCCTCAGAAAACAGCTGGAAATCAAAGCACTCAGGTCCCTGTCTCTGCCAGATAGCAGTAGCCCAGGCTCGCGCCTTACCAGCTAATAAGGTTATCACAAAGGCAATCTTGCGGCGATCCGTAGTGTAGGTGGTAGGCTGAAGCTCAAAGGTGAGTTGACACTGGGTAAGGAACTCTCGGCACTCACTGTGCTTGCCGTCATACCTCTGTGGTGCAGGAAGGCTGGGTTCGCAAGGTGAAGAAGGCAGCATGGCAGGAGGCACTGGAGCAGGAGCGGGAGCTGGATCAGGAGCAGGAGCTGGATCAGGATGAGGAGATGCAGGCAGAGATGTCAGCTGTGCCAGGGTTTTCCCAATTTGCTGAAGCAGTTCCTCATGGCGAGCAAGGGCCTCACGTTGGCTGGTGAGCATACGTCCATGAGCGTCCATGGTCGCTCCGAAGCGTGTCAAAGCTGCCATAATTCCCTGAAGGTTGGCCGGGTAGACAGTTGAAGCAGCCTCTGCTGAGTCGGTCATGACGGAGTCTTTCTGTTAGGGATTTGCTGGGATTCGAACCTGGTTCGTTGGTGTGATGATCCAGCAAACCCCCACTAGGCCACCAGGGGGATGACTCAAATGCAGAGGCGTGAGTAGAAAAAGTATCAAACAACAGTTTATTAACACTATGTACAATATTTACAATCCGATGAAAAAACAAACAAAAAAAAGAAAATTCAAAAGCTCAGAAGATAACAAAAATAAAAATATCCAAAGGTACAAAACAAAAGCCAAAAAAACAGAAAAGCAAAGTGCAAAACAAAGAACACGGTACAGAGGACACTGGAGATAAACATAACAGCACAAAGACTCCGTGACAAGAGGACTGAACTCAGGGGGTATAAATACACAAACTAAATTGAACACAGGTGAAAATAATCAGGACTAAACAGGCAATTAACACAGACACAAAACACAGGAACAGTGGTGGCCTCTAGAGGCCAAAACAAACATGACACGCAAAGGAAATAACAGCGGCCTCTAGAGGCCAAAACAGTCCCAGTCCTAACAGTAACAAAGAAGCTTCTATCTTAAGTATGAATTTAACCAATTGATAACTTTACCAGTCAATCCAACCCAGTGTTCAAGTCGATATAGCAGTATGTTGTGATCAACAGTATCAAAAGCTGCACTGAGGTCCAGTAATACCAGGACCGATGTTTTGCCTGCATCAGTATTAAGACGTATGTCATTTATAACTTTAATCAGCGCTGTTTCAGTGCTATGATTGGCACGAAATCCTGACTGAAAATTATCAAAATGGCTGTTTGATATCAAGAAGGCAGTTAATTGATTGAAGACAATTTTTTCAAGGATTTTCCCGATGAATGGTAAATTTGATATTGGCCTGTAGTTATTTAATAGTGAAGGATCCAGATTATTTTTTTAAGTAGGGGCTTTACAACGTCTTTTTTCAGGGACACAGGAACAATGCCAGTCTCTAGGGATGTATTTATAATTTGGAGCACATCTGTAATTATAAGATGAAGAACAGACTTAAAAAAGTTGGTGGGCAGAATGTCCAGTTCAGATGTTGAGGAACTGAGATTTTGTACAGTTTTTTCAAGAGTCTCATAATCAATTAAACAAAATTCTGACATTGTGTTGAAGTTATCTATCTGTGTCATTGGTGATTGCAGTTTTTCAATTTTTTGCAACTGAGATATATTATGAGCAATATTCTGCCGTATTTTATCAATTTTACCTTTGAAGAAGGATGCAAACTCATTGCATTTATTAACTGAGAGAAGTTCAGGTGCTAATTGTGGTGGGGGATTAGTTAGCTTCTCTACTGTTGAAAATAGCACACGGGCATTGTTCATATTTCTGTTGATGATGTTGGAGAAGAAAGACTGTCTTGCTTTACGAATTTCATAATTATAATTACAAAGCATCTCTTTATGGATTTGATAATGGATGTGAAGTTTAGATTTGTGCCATTTTCTTTCAGTCTTTCTACATTCTCTCTTTAGCAGTTTAACAGCCGGGTACTGCTTCCATGGTGCTTTCTGCTTATCATTGACTCTTTTGATTTTGAATGGAGCAATATCATCCATAATTTGGGTCATATTTAAATTAAAAATTTCAAGTAAATCATCTACAGAGTCTGACATTTTGGTTGAGTTCTGAGAGAGAGCTTGCTCAAAGAGAGCACATGTGTTATCTTTTATGACTCTCCTACCCATAGTCATTGAGCTGCTCTGAATGTGAGGAGACATAGAAACATCAGAGAAAACACAAAAATGATCAGATAAGGCCAGGTCAACAACAGTAGTAGAAACAGTAAGACCCTTTGTGATGACGAGGTCAAGGGTATGACCACGAGAGTGGGTCGGCCCCTGTACATTTTGTACTAGGTTGAAGTTGTCAATAAGTGCAAGTAGTTCTTTGGCATAAGTGTTTTCAGTATTATCTACATGCAAGTTAAAATCCCCAGATATAATATGACAATCAAACTCTAAGCAAATGACTGACAACAGTTCACCAAACTCTTCAAGAAAGACTTTGGCTGAATGTCTCGGAGGCCTATAAATAGTTAATAATAATATGTTAGGCGAGCATGTAACAAGTGCACATAAGTGTTCAAAGGATGTAAAATCACCAAGTGAGGATTGTTTACATTGAAAAGAGACTTTGAATATATTTGCGATCCCTCCACCTTTCCCTTGTCGGGTAACATTCAAAAAATTAAAATTTGGGGGAGCTGCTTCAATAAGGGTGGTAGCACTATTTGC
Organism: Neoarius graeffei; assembly: GCF_027579695.1. Classification (NCBI taxonomy): domain Eukaryota; kingdom Metazoa; phylum Chordata; class Actinopteri; order Siluriformes; family Ariidae; genus Neoarius; species Neoarius graeffei. Next base: position 2,307,936 of record NC_083589.1, on the reverse strand, counting down.
TTGATCCAGCCAAGTTTCAGTTAGAAGCAAAAAATCAAGATTGTGTTTGCAGATAAGATCATTAATTAAAAATGACTTGTTTAAAAGTGATCTAACGTTCAGAAGAGCTAGCTTTACAGAAAGTCTAGAAGTAATATCTGCTTGTGCACTCTGATGTTGTTTTAAAACAGGAAGGAGATTAGATTGGTTTACCCCCTGGGTTAAATGTGCTCTATGTTTTCTATTTCTTATCAACACAGGAATAGAGAATGGCATAGGCATATTGGGTCCCAGCTCGTTTTCAAAACTACACCCATTTGCAGGGACCCAGAGTACATTAAACAAGACTTTCTAAATGTTCCATTTGGTTTGAGGGTGAAAGGATTGGAGATGACATGTATCTTTTAGATGGTGAAAAAGATTTGTAGCCAGCTGAAAGTCCTGGGCGAACACAATTTTGATGAACTGGGTACACTGCTTGTCGCGACAGATTTGGGCTGGAAAAAGAGAGTGTAGCCATTGGGAGCAATCTTTGCATACTATTTGGGAAATCCATGCGGGTGGGAGACGGAGATGGCGCAGTGAAGTCAGAAGAGCGAGAAATTGGTGAGTTCTTTGTATGGCAGTTTGTCTCTGATTTTTGGCAGTCTGTCTTTGAATCTTGGCAGTCTGGCAGGTCAGATGTCTGTGTGTCCTTGATGATGACTTGCAAAGATGATTGTTTTGGCTTTGCAGAGGTATTGTTTTTTGTAACTATGTCAGTCTGCGACATCTTATCAACTGTTTTCCTCAATGCTGGCTGAGAAAAGATTGCAAGTCTGTAATGGTCTACTAAGACTTTGGCTCCAATCCAGCTGAGTTCAGTGCTATTTGGCTTGAAGAATTCTCTGCGATTCCAGAAAAGGTTAAAATTGTCTATGAAGTTCATACCAAATGAAAAACAAGTTTTTCCAAGCCAGGTGTTAAGACTGAAGAGTCGAGAAAATGCAAAACTTCCTCTCGCTGGGAGTGGGCCACTAATAAAAGATTGTATTCCAGTCTTATAGAGATCAGAAAAAAGTTTTCTGAAATCATCTTGGACAAACAGCTGTTCTCTGAAAACATCATTTGCTCCCACATGCACAACAATACGTTTGATAGTTTTATGCTCGGACATGAGTTTCAAAATGCTGTCTTTGGTGTCAGAGATGGATGCATTTGGAAGGCAGCAAATAATCATCCCATGACCTTTTAAATGTCTTACAGTGGAATCACCAAGAACAAGGATTGTGGGATCAGGTGGTGTTACGAGCTGCTTTTTGCCTCTTCCCACAGCTCTTCGATCTTGGTGCGATCTCTTTTTACGATGTGTTTGTCTGCTTGAAAAATCCTCTTCCACATCCCTGAGGCATTCAAATCTGTTCTGAAGCCTTATGGGCTGTGGATTTTCCATAGGATTGTAAATCCTATTGTAATTTGTAGAACGAGCTGGTGTTGAAGTAATTACTCTTCTGTTTTTATTTTTGGGCTTGCCACCCATCATTTGCCAGTTTTCTGTACTCACATTTTGCCCAGCTTGATTGATGAATTCATCCACTCGATCTGCAATGCCATCGGTCTGTCGGAGTGCAATCTCTGCATTCTCAGCCACTGTTTCTGTACTCCTTTCCTGAGTTATCGCTTTTAATTCATCCGTCTTTGGCAGAGCATCAATCTTTGATTCCAGGATAGAAATCCTCTGTTCTAGTTCCATGCATTTTCTGCAGGATTTTTTGCCCCCTGGCATTTTGTTTTAAAAGCTAACTCATCTTATAAAGATGAAAAATAAAATGAAAAAATAGTGGAAATTAAATTAAAATTAAATTAAAAGCTTATAAAGATGAAAAATAAAATGAAAAAATAGTGGAAATTAAATGAGAAAGTAAAGTATAGAAATAAAGATCAAGAAAGCAGGAGCAAAGCAAAGAAGTGTCCTACTCACTTGAGTAGGAGGAGCAGAAGAGAGAGAGAATCCACATAAACCAGACCATCAAATAAAACTTCTCTCTCTCTCTCTCTCTCTCTCTCTCTCTCTCTCTCACACACACACACACACACACACACACACACACACACACACACACACACACACACATTTTTAGTCAGAAGATCAATAAATCATGACAGTGGAGGAGCAAAATTTAGTCAAATCGATCAAAACAATAATTTTACTCTTTGTAATATTTTTTCCTAAATACAGCAGTTTACCTGAACAGGTGACTCCAGCATCCCGACCGTGACCACAGTAATCCCCCCTCCCATCTGATCTACAGTTCTTCAGTGTCGACTCTGATCCTCTACACTGCACACCAACCAGCCAGATTGGTCCTGATCCCTCTCCAAAGTCACTGTTTTGTGGTGCATCTCCAGGCCCCCCACAGCCCAGCTCTCCACACACCACTGCAGCATCGTCCAGATCCCAGCCAACACCACACACTGTTCCCCACTGACCATCCTGAAGAACCTCCACTCTCCCAGCACAGCGACTTCCACCATTCACCAACTTCACGCCATCTGAGAGAGAGAGAGAGAGAGAGAGAGAGAGAGAGAGAGTGTGTGTGTGTGTGTGTGTGTGTGTGAGAGAGAGAGAGAAAAAACATATCATGTTCTGTCTCTTTCTCTCTCTCACACACACACACACACACACACATTTTTAGTCAGAAGATCAATAAATCATGACAGTGGAGGAGCAAAATTTAGTCAAATCGATCAAAACAATAATTTTACTCTTTGTAATATCTCATCTCATCTCATCTCATTATCTCTAGCCGCTTTATCCTTCTACAGGGTCGCAGGCAAGCTGGAGCCTATCCCAGCTAATATATTTGAAAAAAATATATACAGCAGTTTACCTGAACAGATGACTCCAGCATCACTAACATGACCACAGGCATGTCCCTCTTGTGAGCTACAGTTGTTCAGTGTTGACTCTGATCCTCTGCAGTACAAATCGTGTATCCAGATTGGTCCTGATCCTCGTCCAAAATCAGCCCAATCTCACAGGTCTACAGGCTCCCCACAGCGCAGCTCTCTACACACCACTGCAGCATCTTTCACATCCCAGGCAGAACTACACACTCTTCCCCACCGACCATCCTGAAGAACCTCCACTCTCCCAGCACAGCGACTTCCACCATTCACCAACCTCACACCATCTGAGAGGTGGACAGAGGAATGGAGTCAGTATGCAAAAAAAAAAAAAGACCCACACATAGAAAAGTGAAACTTTCTTTCTTTCTTTCTTTCTTTCTTTCTTTCTTTCTTTCTTTCTTTCTTTCTTTCTTTCTGTGATATAATCCTTGTGTACTAATGGTAACAGCAGTATCACAGGACTCTGGTATTTTCTCTGTCAAATTTAATTAAATCAATAACAGTTTTCCACTTTGATGTTATTTATGACTGTGTTCATTATGGAGATTACAAAACTGTCACATTATTATCATACCTGTCACTATAACTGTCCTCTGATCAGCTGGAACAGCGTCATCATCGTTCTCAGGATCATTTCCTACAGTAACACACAGATATTTAAAGTGATGAAGTCAGAATGAACATTAAAGTGACAGAAATAGTGTTGAAGAATCACAACAATCCCAGTGGGCCAGATTCAGAACCAGTGAAGTCCAAAAGTCCCATCAGAATGTCAGCAGGGAGAGTTCCTCATATTCAGAGTCGGGTTACACAGCTGCTTCAGGCAGTTTTATGTGTTCTTCCTTTATATTATTAACATTTAATATCATCATTTTATTAACACTCATCATGATTGAAATTCAGAACAGCACAAATAATGTACAAAGCGAGAAATAATCTATTGCCAAAAAATATATAAGGAATGTTTAGTGAGAGAGAGGGGGGATATAATCTAAGGGGAGACCTAAATTTAAAAAAAAAAACAAAGGTTCGAACAAATATGAAAAGCATGTGCGTTTCGAGCTGCGGGGTGACTTTATGGAACAGACTGGAGACAGAAATAAAACAAATGCAAATATAAATCTGTTTAAAAAAAGGTACAAAAAATATTTTTAAACAAGTATATAGAAGAGGAAGTATGTTAACGGAGGATGATGAGGGATAAATAAAATAGGGTTGATTGTTATATTAGAACTAACTTAGTATTTGGTATATATGGTATATATTTATTCATGGGGATAGATTATATATTCATATTTACAGGGATATGTATGTAATAGATATTTATTTTTGTAATTATATATTTATATAGATATTTATGAAGTGTATATATGGTATATAGTATATATATATTTTTTTGTAGTTATATATTTATATAGATATTTATGAAGTATATATATATATATATATATATATATATATATATATATATATATATATAGTATGTAGTATATATTTATTTTTGTCATTACATATTTATATAGATATTCATGAAGTGTATATATGGTATATATTTTTATAGGTGTATTAATGTAGTTTGGATTTCGGGGTAGTTAAAAAGGGGTGGGAAATTAAAAAATTATTGTACTTCTTCCCACTCCTTTTTCGAACAATGTGCGGTGTTTTGTAATGTCTTAGCTCTTTATTGTTTTTTTTTTATTTCTCATTTTCTTTCTTTTGTATGTACAAATAGTTACATACATTTTTTTATACATGTTCGAAATAAAAAAATAAATACATTCATTCATTCATTAAATTCACAAAATATTTGGGACTGAAAATCGCACTTTTTAAATTTCCTGTCAAATGTAACACGATGGAACATAAAAGCAAAAAACAGTTTAAAAATAAAAAGACTAATATGAGGATATAGGAATGAGATGGCGAGCACTGAGTCGATCATACTGATAAGATTTTGATGCCTGAATAGTTCTATTAATTTAATTATATGGCTTCCACACTCGTTGTTCTCCAGCTTATAAAATAGGCCCTGATCCAGAACATCATGTTCTATTGTAGTCAATTTTTTCATGCTTTAGATTGGAATTTTAATTCTTCAAATGAATAAAACATGATGTCTGGTTTAATTCCATCTGCTCTCCTGTTCAGAAAACATAATCACGGTGTGAAGGATAATCTGACCGAGCGCTCGTCTGATACACTTACAGAGACACTTTAAGTTCATTTATAATTTTGGCCATAAAACCTTCACTCCTCCAGATAAGCAATATTTCTTCTTCACATGTGTCTCCTCCAACATCCTCCATGTGAAACAACCTTTTTGTGCACTATAAGTGTGAATATTGTTAATCAATTAATACCATCATATTTATGTCTTGATTATTGCCCTTGAATGACGCTCCATCGTGTGTTTGAGTGAATTTACAGCATGAATATAAATGTCAGCGTGGCATTGTTGTTCCAGCAAACTGTCAGATGGTGGCGCTGGAGTTAACACTGCTCCTCACTCAGGCTGATATCACGCAAGAAACACGTGTTTAAGTTCAACATCTGAAACGCACGCAACTGAGACACGCCTGTGTTTTAGATAAACTCCGCCCTGAAAATAAGTCAGTTGTTACATCGCAGGTCTGAATACTGATGTGGAGATTTAAATATAATTTAAAATTTCTTCTAATTTGTCAAAGAAACTGAACAGAATCTCACTGAGCAGAATGTAATGTAATAATCACAAAACATAATCAGAGTTCTCTGTTGTTTCATCGAAATCAAAGAAAAGCAGAGTGTGAATGTTTGAGGCAGAGCTTATTACCCTCAGGGTTGTGATCCCACCAGAGGTCACCTGAGATGATATTATTATTATTATTATTATTATTATTATTATTATTATTATTATTATTTCAGCAATTCAAACGGTAAGCTGATAATGTTTTTTTTTGTAATCTAGACATCGAGCTTTAGCCTATATCCTGAGGTGTCAAGTGACTTTCTTAAAATCTTTGCTGTTCCCAACAAGTGAGCTTTCTGAAGCAACGCAGTGCTGTCATTCAGTCCAATTTTGTTTATCGATGCCTTGAAGTTCTTAGTGATTTTCCCAAGTGCTCCAATAACAACTGGTACTACATTTACTCTCCTGCACTTCCAGATCTTCCCAATCACTCTTTTAAGGTCTTGATATTTTTAATTTTCTCATGTTCCTTTTCAAACACTCGCGTGTCAAAGGGGCATGCTATGTCGATTACATTTCACGTTTTCTCCTCCTTCTCCAATACGACCATATCAGGTCTGTTATGTTGAAGATGATGGCCTGTTTGAACCCTGAGGTCCCACAGTATTTTCACTTCATCATTTTCCATGAGCCCTTCCGGAGTGTGGTCATACCACTTATACCACTGAACTTCTGACAGAGCTTCCAGTGAATGACTTGTCCGAACTTATCTTGTCTCCACATTTTGTTTTCTGTTTGTGTGAGTTTCTTTCATTCTGCTGTTAGATGACGCATTGTCTTTTCTCTTTCTCCACAAAATCGGCACATCAGGGACACATTCTCCTTGTCAACTCTGTTCTTGATGCTGTTGGTTCGGAATGCTTGATCTTGTGCAGCAGTTAAGAGTCCTTCCATTTCTTTCTTTATGGTACGTCTATTTAACCAGTTCCACAAATCCTAATCTCTCACTTCCTCCGGTCCCTTCATAAATTATCCATGCAGTCTCTTGTTTCTATATCTGCTCATTCTTTCTTCAGCTATACTTTGCTTTCTCACCCCCTCATCCAAAAATTTTTCATCTGCTACAAAATGAAGTAACCTTTCGGTAGTTGCTTCAACAAACTTGTATAAACAACCTACTTCAATGTTTACACAGTCCTCGACACTTAATAAACCTCATCCACCACTTATCATTTCACATAAAATCTATCATCATCCCCCTGTGGGTGAAGTGTTCAGTTAATGGTGAACAACTTTCTCGTTTTCTGGTCCAATCTCCTGAGCCCTTCTTTGGCCCAATTGATAATTCCTGCACCAGACCTTCCCACTGAAACTGCCTTTAAATTGATCGCCTTCATCACGTTTCCACCATTCAGTTCTGACTTCAGTATCCTTCATATCCTTCTCAACTACTCATTAGATATTGCCTTTCTCACGCCACTGTGTGTTAGGTCATCTGCCTCTAATATCCCAATATTATTATTATTATTATTATTATTATTATTATTATTATTATTATCAGTAGTAGTAAAATGATCATATAGTGTGTAATTCCTCTAAAGCTGATTTTACAGCAGATTGCAGTGACTCTGCATCCAACACACTGTCATGTTTATCAAAGTGGACTTTACACCGGACCCCGATAGCGCAGTCTATTATGATCAACATTTATTTTATAGAACTTAAATATCGATTGTGGTAATAAATATATTTTTGAGCATATATTTTAAATGTTAAGATTAAAACCAATTTACCTGAGCAGGTGACTCCAGCATCTTCACCATGATCACAGTAACGTTTCCCCAACCCTGCTGATGTACAGTTCTTCAGTGTCGACTCTGATCCTCTACAGGACACATCAACCATCCAGATTGGTCCGGATCCTCGCCCAAAGTAAGCTTCATACCGAACATTTACAGGCTCTTTGTAATATTTTTTCCTAAATACAGCAGTTTACCTGAACAGGTGACTCCAGCATCCCAACCGTGACCACAGTAATCCCCCCTCCCATCTGATCTACAGTTCTTCAGTGTCGACTCTGATCCTCTACACTGCACACCAACCAGCCAGATTGGTCCTGATCCCGCTCCAAAGTCACTGTTTTGTGTTGCATTTACAGGCTCCCCACAGCCCAGCTCTCCACACACCACTGCAGCATCGTCCAGATCCCAGTCATCACCACACACTGTTCCCCACTGACCATCCTGAAGAACCTCCACTCTCCCAGCACAGCGACTTCCACCATTCACCAGCCTCACACTGCCTGAGAGAGAGAGAGAGAGAGAGATATTGTGTGTGTGTGTGTGTGTGTGTGTGTGTGTGTGTGTGAGTGAGAGAGAGAGAGAGAGGTGTGTGAGAGAGAGAGAGAGAGAGAGAGAGAGAGAGAGAGCGAGAGAGAGAGAGAGAGAAACTGATACCTGGTACAGCGGAGGGTGGAACTGGTGGAGGACCAACACTTTGACCTGAAGACATCAAAACATCACATTAATCTGAATATTATAAAACGTATATTTAATAAGATTATAAAACTCTCCCAGAAACTGAAAGTAATGCAGATCAAAATATCCGTCCATTATCTGTAGCCGCTTATCCTGTACAGGGTCACGGGCTGGAGCCTATCCCAGCTGACTATGGGCGAGAGGTGGGGTTCACCCTGGACACGTCACCAGGTCATCACTGGGCTCAGATCAAAATATATTTAATGAAATTTAATATAATTAATACTCTTGACTTACATTTGTAAATACAGGTAATTTTGTTGAATTAAAAAAGAAAGATAAATGAATCTCATCCTTTTGAAAAGAGGATTATAGCAGAAAGAAGCAGACTATAAGGTCGAAGGTCATCGCCTCTGACTGATGGAGATGCTCTGATCATCAAATAAAGTTTACACAGTTAGTACATGTTCCAGTTTCATTGAAGCATTTTCCTTTATTCTTTAACTTTCACATTATTGGTTTACAATATTACTGTGTGATTATTATATATTTTATATAAAATAAAGCTTAATAAAGGGAAGAGAGAGAGAGAAACTGATACCTGGTACAGCGGTGGGTGGAACTGGTGGAGGACCAACATTTTTTCCTGAAGACATCAAAACATCACATTATTCTGAATATTATAAAACTGATATTTAATAATAGAATAAAACTCTAACAGAAAGCTGAAAGTTCTGCAAATCATCATATATTTCCACTCTTTACTTAAATTTGTAAATACAGATACATTTTTATAATTAATAAAATACAGATAAATGAACATCATCCTTTTGAAAAGAGGATATAAAGATTACAGCAGAAAGAAACAGACTATAAGGTCAAAGGTCATCGCCTCTGACTGATGGAGATGCTCTGATCATAAAATAATATTTACACATGACCTGAGCACAACTTTCCACATCAGAACCGAGCTCAGGTTTCACCTTTCTGGCAGATGAACGGTTCGTAGCTCGAGCAGTTTCGATCACTGAATTTTCCCCTATAATTGTCCTTCATGCCGTGGATTTGTACGCAGTGCTCATCATCCTCCCAGTTATCCGGCTGACCCGGGACCCACGGCAAGAAGTCCTGGAGACAGCAATCCAGAAATCATGAAAGAAAATAATGACAATATGACAGGACATACTGTTATTGTTAGAAAATCAATTACAGGGTGGAGTGATGAAGCAGAGTTAATCTCACCACACTAAAGTTGATTATTATCCTGTAAAAATATGTCCTGATGTGTTTTATTCCTCTTATACCACAACAATGTGCCAGAGATTTAAATTTGAATTCAGTAAAAAAAAAATAAAATAAATAAATAAATAAATGAATAAAACATATGTCATACTTTTTTTCACTTAAAGTTCCAGTCAATGCTGTGGAACATCTGCAGAACAAGTAAGTTCCTGTTATCTTTTATGTTATAGCAGCTATAGGTTGTTCCCTCACTTTCTCATGGAGTTAATAAAAACTGTAATGCATGAAACGCAACATCCTCCAGCCATCTGGGTTCAGTTTTCCCTTTGACTATTACAAAGCACTGACACTGGAGACTCCTTTCATAAATGTTAAATAAACATCTCCTGACCCTGGAGAAAAGAATTATTTTTCATTTGCTTATCTGGAGCATCGACTGTAAAAGTCCCTCTGAATGAGCTGTTGCTATCGAAACAACGTCGAAGAACGAGATCATTAATATAAACCTGTGATTTAGAGCTACACTTTTGTTTTAGTTGCTGTTATAGAAAATTAATCAACACCTTCTGCCCAATGAGAATCGAGAATCCATCAGCGCTGTGGTGTCGGAGAATTTATTGAAGATGTCTTAAGATTTTATTTCAACAGAATAAATGTTGTATAGAAAAGAGATATACAATAAAAAGTGGTTAAAAATATGTTTTTGTAAACAAACCAAAAACTGAACATGGACATAAACTATTTAAAGTCATTTTAAAATGATGCTTTAGGGTTAAAATGAGAGCCTTTACTTCAAGTACGTGTTGAAGGATATTGAGGGAGTGTTACATACGGAAGGCGTTCCATCAGACCAGACAAAGTTTCCCTCATGTAGTCGATCATTAAGTCCAATCCAGGAAGCTCTGGGAATGTAAGCTTGAGGAAGAAAACAAAACAAAACCATAAACACAGTCATATTCAAATCCCACCTACTACATGAAGCTACTAAGAGATGTCCATAAAGAGCAAACACGTTCATGAAAACCAGTTCATTCCCAAGACTCACGCTTGCCTCAGAGAATAATCTGATTAATGATGAATAACATGACTGAGTGAGAAATGAGGAGAAGAAGAAGCCTTTATTTGTCACATGCACACTCTAGCACAGTAAAATGTCTCCTCTGAATTTAACCCTCTGAAGCAGTGAAAACACACACACACACAGCAATGAGCACACACACACATGCAGCAGTGCAGGCCCGGCGCCAGGAACAGTTTACTAAGGGGGCAATTAGAAATCGCAAGGGGGCAAATATTTTTTTCATATAGTGTGTAGTAGTGATGGCGGCCTGACAACGTGTTTCAAACAATTAACTGTGCCAACCACAAAACCACGGCCCCGAAGGTTGCTTTAGTCCGGGAAAATCATGTGGCATATTACCAGGGCAGTTGCGCTTTATCAACTCCCGTGCCCACCTGTTAACCCTCCCCTCCAATTTTCTCACAGACACGCGTTACAACTGGAAAGATGCCAAACATAAAACAACACACACAAACCTACAGGCAAGTCCTTTAAATTTAAAATACATACAAATAGCTCCACGGCATGAAAACAAAACGTCAATGCAAGTCTAAGGTACTTGGCTCAGCGGCCAAAATCATAATTTAAAAAAAATCAACAGACCCCGCGGCTGCACCAGTAATAGCCTTCCTGACTCGCACCGAGTCAACGCTAACCACTTAATCCGCGATCCCAGTTTAGGCGTGTAGGGAACTAAACACTCTGAAGTGATGAATTTTCACCCCCGCTGCATGGGGGGTGACGTCAACGACACATATTCTTACGCTATTTGCGCACAAAGCGGACCATATATGAACACATACACCAACATAAACGGAGATAAACTTAGCCTACAAAGAAAGAAAATGGGTTCACAATATTGTGATTGAATTCGTTTAATTCGGCGGGGGAAAGACTACTCCCGAAAACTGTCTGCATATTACAGGATATTGCAGAGACAGTGCACTTGTAAGTGTACATGTAAAACCCCCGCCCGCATGACCCCTCCCCCTGTCCTTATCACAGGTCTGTGTGTGCGCGGCTGTGTCAGCATTTCACACATACACCCACAATAACTAGTCCCCAGTAGTTAGGATTGATACATATGTCTAAAACAGGGTTAATATTAAATTCAGGCTTTTTGAAATAATCCTACCTTAATACAGTTGAATTCTCCGATTGCAACATAAGAATCATAACAACCAATCAGATTTGTTCTACCATGCCAGTTTTAGTAGTGATTTATGTGAAATGTATTTTTGTGCAATGCGCAACCACTTAATATTTCGTATTTGAAAATGCAAATTATTAATACGTCTATAATACATTATATTTTCATAAGAAAACAATTAAGTTAAGCCCTGTGATGACCTGGCGACTTGTCCAGGGTGTACCCCGCCTTTCGCCCGTAGTCAGCTGGGATAGGCTCCAGCTTGCCTGCGACCCTGTAGAACAGGATAAAGCGGCTAGAGATAATGAGATGAGATGAGACAAATAAGTTATCTGAGTCTCCGTTGAGGGGGCGGGGCTGTAGCCACGAGGGGGCGACACCCCCTTTCGCCCCCCCATGGCGCCAGGCCTGCAGCAGTGGGCATCTATACTACAGCACCCGGGGAGCAGTTGGGGGTTTAGGGGCCTTGCTAAAGGGCTCTTCAGCCCAAGGCTGCTCCCATGTTAACCAAACCACATGTCTTTGGACTGTGGGAGAAACTGGAGCACCTGGAGGAAACCCACACAGACACGGGGAGAACATGCAAACTCCACACAGAAAGACCCCGTCAGCCACTGGGCTCGAACCCAGAATCTTCTTGCTGTGAGGTGACAGTGCTAACCACTACACCACTGTGCCACCCAGCATAAGCAGCTGTCTGTCACTCACCTGTTATGAATCTGACTGTCTCCTGGTTGTGGACGCTGGCCAGGTGTCCGTTCTGGGAGCTGCAATAGTTTTCAGCATCCTGCCACATTTTATCTGATTCACTGCTGAAGTGATAGCAGTAATCCCCGTAGAGATGATATCCCTTATCACAGTGAAATTCTGCAGCCAGAGAAACCGGGATAATATATAACAAAGAGAGACAAGAGAGAAGGATGAAGACTTTGTTTACGAAATACAGTATTTAGTATAAATTAGTTAGTTTAGTAAATGTTACAGTTTCAATGAAACATTTTCCTTCATTATTTAACTTTCATATTATTGATTTACAATATTACTGTGCGATTATTATGTATTTTATACAATAAAGCATTACAGTGGGGAAAGAGAGCGAGAGAGAGAGATTTCAGTTTATATTGTGGTTTATGAGAATTCTCTCCCCATTTCTCTCTCTCTCTCTCAAACACACACACACACACACGAACACAGCCCTGTGTTAGTTCAGGTGTTTTTACTCACAATAAATCATGTGTAAACTCTAAACATTAATCTGGAGCTGATTTTATAACTGATGCCTCAGAAAAAACCCTGAGGATGGTATGTGTTTGCTCATCCACAGCTTTTTAAATTCTATAACAATGAAAGTTTCACTGTTTATAAAGTTATGATGGATCCATGAGACTTTCTCAGATTTCATGATTAAAAATCATCCCTCCTGTTAAAGTGAGAAGTGTGTGATGTTTTAGTGTGAATAATCAGTCTGTTCTTACCTGCAGAAGAGAGAAAGAATGTGGAAGAGAGAATCATAAAACTCAGACAGATTTCCATCTCCCTCCTCGCTGTACACGATGTGTTCACCTCCACTCACCCAGAGAGACTGAGAGAAGTGTGTCCCCTTACTCAGCCCCTACAGAGAGAGAGAGAGAGAGAGAGAGAGAGAGAGACCAATCACACTCACTGTTACCTTATTAGAAAGATGAGCGGAAATCATCACACAGCCTCAAGAACAAATCAGACGAGGAATCTTTCACTTTCTCCATATATATCAAAATAACATCAGTGCTGATGAACAGAGCTCCTCCTCCCAGCTCTGAGCTGTGTGACTGATGAACAGAGCTCCTCCTCCCGGCTCTGAGGTGTGTGACTGATGAACAGAGCTCCTCCTCCTGGCTCTGAGGTGTGGGACTGATGAACAGAGCTCCTCCTCCCGACTCTGAGGTGTTTGACTGATGAACAGAGCTCCTCCTCCCGGCTCTGAGGTGTGTGACTGATGAACAGAGCTCCTCCTCCCGGCTCTGAAGTGTGTGACTGATGAACAGAGCTCCTCCTCCCGGCTCTGAGCTGTGTGACTGATGAGAGTCAACCACATCACACACTGATTTCAGAGAGAGGAAGCACTCGGCTCTCATACAGCATTAATTCCTGACAGCTGCACAGAGCAGATACACACACTGATAAACCACTGCAGCACATTACAACTACATCAGCTAAACACACACACACACGTAAAATATATGTTTTTTCATTTAATATTTTATTATATATAACAAATAAAATTATGTTGGCGTGCGTAAATTTGATGATGTACGTGTATAAACTCATGATTGATGATGTTTGTGTTCCTGAGAATAGAATCTTTATTGTTATCATACAGGTACAGTCACATTTGGGTTGCAGTACAAAAAAAAAGTCCTAAAGTGTCCAGAATTAGAAATAAAAATATGGATGTATATAATGATGAGAATGTGGTCTGTAGAATGGTACAGCAGCTTATAGAGGTAGTCAGGGCCAGGTGAAAGGGCAATAGTGCAGTATCAGCTTGTGCGATATTGATTTATTCCTTGTCCATGATTGAGATTGTAAAATCTGGAGATAAATGATATAAATCATCCTGAACTGATGGCCCAATTCATGAGCTTGGGAATCGCTTGCCGGTGTCATGTCCAATTCAGACTCCCGGCAGAATCAGACTGCTCTTCATGTGTGTTACAGAATCCATATAGTGAAGCTGCATATTTCCTCCAGTTTCTGTTGAGAACATGCGATGTGAGGAAAAGGACACTATGAGGCCTGCATGCATGTGAAGGGAAGTTGGATTCTGAACAGCACACTCACAAAGTCTTCAGGTCATTAGATGCATAGTTTCACTGTGAGGCTCTTTGTTGGGATGTTTTGCATTATTCTGGTGGTTACTGTGGAGGACAATTAAAAATGAACTGCAATCTACCAAGAGAAGAGAAACAGCAGAAATCAGGTCCATCTGCATGTGCACATGAAGGGGAGTCAGATTCTGCAGGGAGTCAGAATTCAGCACAACACAGGCACAAAAACAGCAAAAATAAATCCCTTTCTAATTCACATCACCATTAACATTATTCATTAGATTTGACACGTCACTGTCGGCCCATTTCATCTTTTAGTGCCACATTTTGGTCTTTTTTTCTCTTTCAGCTGAAGACTCTTTTTGGTTACATTCCAAATAATTATAATTAACTGGGCTCCTGAGGGCCACAACAGAAAAGTATTTGCCCCATCATCTGGAGGTCACTAGTTCAGATCCTGATGATGTCATAGCCATCCATGGCCGGAAGCCCAAGAGCTCCGTGCTCTCAGGGAGGGAGGGGTGGTGTACTCTCTGACCCCTGTCTATTACAGTGACAATAGCTAATCATGGGCATCTGTGAGCTCATGGGCGGAGACTGTTTTCCTCTGAGCGTGTTACTCCGCCCACTAATGTTACATCAGCAGCCACATAAAATAAAAAATGCAGTCGGCTGGTGTCACATTCTTTGGAGGATACGCATGAGAGTCTTTGCGGTCCCTGATTGGTAGCTGTCATGTGATAGAGGAGACCTGTCTGGTGGGTGGGAATTGACCATGACCCCCCCCCCCCCCACTACATAATCTGAACACACACACACACACACACACATCTAATATTTAATCAGGTATTATGTTAAACATTAAATATTTAGTATTTTAAGTATTACACTATTATAACATTATTATTACATGATTTCAACAATTTCTAGACATTTTACTGAAGTTTAATTTTTTTTTTTCCTGAGCATTATTACACATAGACAGATTTGCATATTAAAAAATCCCTTTATTTTCACTGAGATATAATTTTTACAGTGCGCGCACACACACACACACACACACACACACAGATTAATATTATGAATAATAAAAATCGATTTTAGTTTGATTATTTATTACAATTTTCCATCCACTAGATGGCAGTAAAACACTTCCAAACTGACATTGTCTCATCTCATCTCATTATCTCTCGCCGCTTTATCCTTCTACAGGGTCGCAGGCAAGCTGGATCCTATCCCAGCTGACTATGGGCGAAAGGCAGGGTACACCCTAGACAAGTCGCCAGGTCATCACAGGGCTGACACATAGACACAGACAACCATTCACACTCACATTCACACCTACGGTCAATTTAGAGTCACCAGTTAACCTAACCTGCATGTCTTTGGACTGTGGGGGAAACCGGAGCACCCGGAGGAAACCCACGCGGACACGGGGAGAACATGCAAACTCCACACAGAAAGGCCCTCGCCGGCCCCGGGGCTCGAACCCAGGACCTTCTTGGTGTGAGGCGACAGCGCTAACCACTACACCACCGTGCCGCCCCAAACTGACATTGTGTTTCATGAAATGCATTTTTCTCTGAACTGACCTGCTGAGGGCGCTGTTAGAATGTTGCTGGATGATGATGATGAGAGGTGAAATGAAGAACATTGATTATCTTGTAACAATGGCAACTGTAAAGGGGTGGGGTATATTAGGCAGTGGCAGTGCGAGCTATATACGGCACCCTGGCAAACACACACCCCTCCCCCATCAATCCCCACCCACTAATTGTTTTTTTTCTAAAACAAAAATTATTTGAAAAACAAATTTTAAAAAATCATCCAAATGCTTTTTTGTTTGTTTGTTTTCTTTCTCTTTTTTGCCACAAAAATTGTGATTGCTAGATGACTGGGTCAGATCATCTCCACAATGGCAGGTCTTGTGGGGTGTTCCCAGTATGCAATGGTGAGTCTCTCCCAAAAGGGGTCCAAAGAAGGAAAACTGGTGAACTGGTGAGAGGGTCATGGGCACCCAAGGCTCACTGATGCACGAGGGGAGCGAAGGCTAGACCGGGTAGTCCCATCACACAGAAGAGCTCCTGTAACACAACCTGCTGAAAAAGTTCCTGCTGGCTGTGATAGAATGGAGTCAGAACACACAGTGCATTGCAGCTTGCTGTGTTTGGGGCTGTGTAGCTGCAGACTGGTCAGAGTGCCCATACTGACCCCTGTCCACTGCCAAAAGACCTACAACTGGGACATAAGCATCAGAACTGGACCAAAGAGGAAAGGAAGAAGGTGGCCTGGCTTAACCGCCACCTGAACTCTAAATTTCTCCCCTCGAAACAGAATGTGGACCGACACTAAAGGGTAGTTGTGAACATCCCCGTACACACACACAACACCTTCACCAATTGTGCTCTCCCCAATGCCTCATTTTGCACCAGGCTTTGGTGGATTGAGGTCTGATTACAGCTGGAGTCCATCAAAGCCTGATACATATCCCCTTGGATACTGACCGGTATGCGATACGCTCCGGCCCGATCGAGGGTGGTTCCTGGCGCATCGGGGATCTGGACCACCGCGCCCACCTCCATCGCCGAGCACTGAGGCTGGAGGTGCCCCGGCTCCCCGCAGTGCCAGCACACCGGCCCAGGCTCTCTCTCTCTGCAACGGTGTTCCGGATATCACTCACCTGAGGGGGGGGGAAGACACAGACACGGAAGTAGGAAACGGTAGGACACCGCGGGTGCAGCGGGCCAGCTGGGGTGGAGCCGGCCCCCGCCTCCCCGGTGGGGGAATGGGGCAAGAGAGAGGAACAGAAGGGGAGAGAGAGGGAGAGGGGAAGGGAGAAGGGGAGACACGCTGTCCTGCCATTGGAATGGCCGCCATATGGTCCTCCACCAGCTTAATGGCCTGATCCAGCGATGCCGGGCGATGGCACTGGACCCACTCCGCGGTTCCTTCTGGAAGTCGAGCGACGAACTGCTCCAGCACCACCAGATCGATGATCTCCTCGGCGTCTCGGTTGTCGGCCCTCAGCCACCAGCGGCAGGCATCCCGGAGTTGCTGGCCAAACGCGAACGGCCGGCCGACCTCCTCCAGGCGCAGCACGTGGAAGCACTGCCGCTGCTGCTCCGGAGTGTGACCCACATGCTGGAGGACGGCCCTGCGGAGGTCCGCGTAGACCAGCCGGCTGTTGGTGGGGAGCTGTAGCACGGCCAGCTGCGCCTCGCCCGTGAGCAGGGGAAGGAGGCGTGCCGCGCGCTGTTCCACCGGCCAAACCCACGCCTCTGCTGCCTGCTCAAAGAGAGCGAGGAAGGCCTCGGGGTCGTTGTGTGGGCCCATCTTCGTTAGGGTGAGGTGGGAAGGGCACTCGATTTCATCCCCAAACTGCATCTCTTCCTGGCTGCTCTACCCCTGCACTTGATTTCATCCCCAAACTGCATCTCTTCCTGGCTGCTCTACCCCTGCACTCGATTTCATCCCCAAACTGCATCTATTCATGATTGCTCTACCCATGCACTCGATTTCATCCCCAAACTGCATCTCTTCCTGGCTGCTCTACCCATGCACTCAATTTCATCCCCAAACTGCATCTATTCATGATTGCTCTACCCATGCACTCGATTTCATCCCCAAACTGCATCTCTTCATGGCTGCTCTACCCCTACACTTGATTTCATCCCCAAACTGCATCTCTCCCTGGCTGCTCTACCCATGCACTCAATTTCATCCCCAAACTGCATCTATTCATGATTGCTCTACCCATGCACTCGATTTCATCCCCAAACTGCATCTCTTCATGGCTGCTCTACCCCTACACTTGATTTCATCCCCAAACTGCATCTCTTCCTGGCTGCTCTACCCCTGCACTCGATTTCATCCCCAAACTGCATCTCTTCCTGGCTGCTCTACCCATGCACTCAATTTCATCCCCAAACTGCATCTATTCATGATTGCTCTACCCATGCACTCGATTTCATCCCCAAACTGCATCTCTTCATGGCTGCTCTACCCCTACACTTGATTTCATCCCCAAACTGCATCTCTTCCTGGCTGCTCTACCCCTGCACTCGATTTCATCCCCAAACTGCATCTATTCATGATTGCTCTACCCATGCAATCAATTTCATCCCCAAACTGCATCTCTTCATGGCTGCTCTACCCATGCACTCGATTTCATCCCCAAACTGCATCTATTCATGGCTGCTCTACCCCTGCACTCACATCGTGCCCACACACAGCTCCATATCATTTATCTGGGCAACATTCTCTCACAGCAGGCAAACTGTCATTTCTTGTGTTAAACACATTGTGAATTTGTTGTAACATTAAAACAGGATATGACTTCCTCTGGTCTCCGTGCTGCTCGGAGCTCATCCTCATGGTGTCCACTGAACAACACTTTCAGAAGATGGTTGGACAGTGTTGCCAGATACTGCTGACATTTTCCAGCCCCAAAATATGTTCAAAACCCGCCAAAATGCACTTAAAACCACCCAAAATGTAAAATGTACTTGATGCCTATCTTGTAAAGTAAAAATATGCAGCTAAATACCAGTATACTATCCATAACTTTAAATCTGGGTCGTTTTCCCACTCCTTTCTGTACTTTTTTTTTGTATTTTGCCCACTTTGGCATCTTGACTAGCCGTCATTCACTAACTGCACTCTGCGTTGTGTGATGCCCATGATCTCTGATTGGGTCACAGAAGTGTTTAATATGGATTGGATGTAGACTAGTGGACGTAGATAGTACATAGAATGTTCTGCATCAAAGTCCTTCTAAGGCGATAAGTGTCTCTGGCTGCATTCTCACACAGAACAGTGCAAAATATTTATAAACATCTGATAAAAACCCGCTGAACTAACGTCAAACCCGCCCAATTTTTGTCAACAAGCCTAAACCATTTTTGCCCGCAAAGTAGAATTCAAAACCGCCCAATCTCGCAACACTGTGGTTGGAGCAGAATCACGTGAACAATTCCCAGGATAACAATGCTTTTTTCATTGGTTGTTGCGTTATCGACCCAGATACAATAGTGTTTCTGATTGGCTATTGTGTAGCCCCGCCCTTTTCCTTTATTTGATTGGCTGGTAAGGGGCAGGCTCGACTCATGGGAGACGTGCTTGTTTCCTGCCATTTCCATAGTGACAGTGGCGCGCCAGAGAAATTTATATTATAATTTTTTTTCAGCGTGAGAAACACAATGTGTGGCGGGAGTGTGTGACAAAAGACCGAAAAGCGCGACTGTCACACTCAGGGCGTGAGACTTGAGAGCCCTGCTTCTTGCCGTGAGGCGACAGTGCTAACCACTACACCACTGTGACGCCCCACCTCCTTAGGCCATGACTTCCCCATAAACATATACCCAGGCTTCTGTAAAGCTGCTTCTCTAACCATTAGGCCATAACTTCCCCATAAACATACACCCAGGCTTCTGTAAAGCTGCTTTGTGACAATGTCTAGAATTAATAGTTCTCTGTAAAAAAAAAAAAGACACAAACAAGCAATTCGTCTTAATACACTTCAGTCAATAACTGAATAAAACCACCCTTAAGATGGCTGCCAAGTGCACTCAGTCCACAGGAAGTAAGAAAAGGGACTGGAACACTGAGTGAAAAGAGTTAATGCTGGAAAACACTTACAGAATGAATAATTACCAGCAGAAAACATTGTGCCGACTGATTTCTCCACTTGCCTCACTTTCGTATTATCAAAGATCTGTTGCTCCCTGCTGGTGGAGCTGAGAAAGTGCAGCTGGAAATGACCAACCAGTTCATTCTGTTTTTGAAACTATTTATCACCACAAACTTTCACAATATTACACACACACACAATGTATTATATATAACATCAATAGGTTTTAAAAATTTTGAAAAATACTAATAGCAGCTGGAAAAAAAACATCAGTCATGTACCAAAGATACCACACAACCCCTTTATATTTGATATTACTCTAAAATATAAAAATCCTAATTCTGGTTATTTTTATAGGAGCACAACTTATAATGCTGATGTTGAACTATGTTTTATATTTTATCTTTAGCTCAGTGCACAAAATTCCACCTCAACTGTTTTCCTCCATTGGGAGATGTGTGGAAACGTCACTTCCTGTCTGAGCTCAGAGAATTCCTCCACAGGTCAAACTCTGGGAGCTTCTCAAGGTAAAGGATGTTGCTTTGGTAGGACGCGTCCTTCAGAGGCAAGACTCCTTCCTAAATGAAACAGTCTCACGAGTGTGAAGGGGTGTGTCTTCTTCTGCTGAGTTTAGTGGCAGATTGCAATCTTAGTACACTACTGCCATCTACAGGCCTGAGGTGGGAATGCTTTGGGGAGTCGCCATGGCTTTCAGCTGTGCTCTGAGAGAATATGAATGAATGCTTTATAATATAAAATGAGCTCCATCCTCCCTAATAGCGGTGCTTCCATTCAAATGAAAACAAACTTGCAGCAGATGATGGACTTTGATGTGTTTCAATTTCCATTTCATCACGAGAAGATACATTTCTCCAAACTCACATGTATATTATTCTTTTTATTCCTATAAACTGCAGTGTACTTTAGGGATTTATAGCAAAATGTTTTGAAAACAAAAGATAGATGATTCATGAAAACACTGAGAAAAATAAACTAGCCAAAATCGGAGCGTCGCACGGCTGAGTGGAGGCAGAGCTGCGTTTTTCTGCGGAGAAGCTCTATGCTGGAGTTGTGTGGAGTGATGCTGCTCCAGAGTCAGAGCTGCTCAGTGCTAGCAGTGTTAGCAAAGCTAACTCTCTGTGGAGAATCAACTGAGGAGGAAAGCTAGATAGAGAAGTCGCTGCCATTCCGCCCCCTAACGCGAAAAAGAAAAGAAATTCAAGAAATGCAGCCAAAAAATAACTTAATGGATGAGATCGAGGATTTTAAAAAATCGCTCGATTTCCTTACGGAAGAGGTTTCTGCTGTCCACAAGCAGCAGAAAATAATAATGGATCTGGTAGACGAGGTGAAATCCCTCAGGATCCAAAATGTTGAGAAGGACCAGAAGATCATGCTGCTGGAAAACCAGGTCGAAAATCCTGAACAATATTCAAGGATAAATGATGTCATAGTCTCCGGGCTGGAGATTAAACCCCGGTCGTATGCCCACGCAGTAAAGTGGCAAGACGGAGAAGAACTCACTGAGATGGAAGCCATTTCGGTGGAGCAACAGGTGTCCACTTTCTTCCATTCACACTGAATTAAGCTAGACATCAACAACATCGAGGCATGCCATCTCCTTCCTCAGAGAACAAATATGGACAAACCAGCTGTGATTGTACGGTTTGTCAACAGAAAGTTCAAAAAGGAGTTGCTAAAACAAGGCCGAATGCTGAAAGGAACCAATGTATATTTGAATGAACATTTGACTAAAAAGAATGCAGATATTGCTCGAAAAGCCCGCTCACTATGAAGGCAGAAGAAAATACAGTCTATGGGGTCTACAAACTGCAAAATCTTTATTAAACTAAAGGGTTCCCCAGAGCAAGCTAAAGTTTTGGTTGTTAGAAGCTTGGAGGAACTGGACAAGTATTAATGACACCATTTATCTGTAGTAGGATTAACCTTTTTTTTCTTTTTTGAAATGATAAAAGGCATTTTTTTGTGCTTTTTTCATATGGAGAGTTTTAATCACCCTTCTCTCCTTATATGTTTCTGTTGGACTGTGGAATTTTGCTTTTCCAAAATGAATAGTTACGCTGTATGGTTTGGATATCAGGGATCATGTTGTTTCCTGCCCCAGTTTTGCACTATTTTTGACGGAAGATGCCCATTTTTGTTTTTGGAGTGTAAAATATATAGAAGTTGTGTGTTTATATATAGTCGTCAGAAACTCTTTAGTCAATATGCAGGACATAGAATCAGATATAGACCCAGAAAGCAATCTGTTAAATAATGTGATTAGAAATTGCTGTTACGATACTGAAGATCAGTTTAATAACAAATTCAGTATAAAACATGGAGTATCGATCCTTCACTTTAATAGCATTAGTTTATACACAAACTTTCAAAATATAAAAGATCACCTGGGTCAGTTCACTGCAGCCTTTAGTGCGATAGCCATCTCTGAAACCTGGCTGAGAGTGGGAAAAAGGGTGATATTGAACTAGAAGGGTATGAATTAAATTACACGAATAGAGCTAACAAAATGGGAGGGGGGGGGGCAGCTCTGTATGTAGACAGAAGATTGAAATATAAGATTATTAACAGTATGACTGCTGCTATTGATGATATATGTGAATGTATTTCTATAGAGATTTTCATGAAGAACAACAAAAATATTCTTGCCAGCTGTGTTTGCAGAGCTCCCAGCTCCAGGATAGAACAATTCAAAGAAGTGATGGAATGTATGTTCATAAACACTGAGCAGAAGGTCACTTTCATTTGTGGTGATTTCAATATAGATCTCTTAAATCCTAATAAATAAGCCTTGATTGATGAATTTAGTGCTGCAATGCATAGTATGAGCTTTTATCCGATCATCACTAAATCCAGTAGAATAACATCTCAATCAGCAACAATTATAGATAATATATTTACTAACAACTTGGAAGACAACATAATTGGAGGATTACTAATAAATGATATCAGCGACCACCTGCCCATGTTTGTTAATTATGATTGTGAATATAAAATGTTGAAAGATGAAAATGAAATAAGACAGAGGAGAGGAAGAACAGAAGGTACGATAAAAACATTGAGAAGTGAACTGTTATGTCAGAACTGGAGAAATGTATGCAAAGCAGGGGATGTAGACTCTGCTTATGGCTGTTTTCTGGATACTTTCCTTTCCTTATCTGACAGAACATGTCCAATAAAACAGAGCAGGAGGAAAATAATCAGTTATGATAAACCCTGGATTACAAAGGGCTTGTTGAATGCCTGTAAAAAAAAAAAGAATATATTGTACAAACAATTTATAAAGCATAGAACTACAGAACGAGAAATAAAATATAAAAGATATAAAATAAATTAACTGATATTATTCAGAAATGTAAGAAAGATTTCTACAATAACGTATTAGAAAAGAATAAGGAGAACATTAGAGGTGCATGGAATGGATTAAATTCAATTATTAGAAATAGCAAAACTTGTCCTACGTTTTCAGATTATTTTATGGAAAACGATACTCGTGAAATTAATCCTTGATTTTACTCGGCCCTGTATGATTACGGATACTAAATAAAGGATAAATACAATAAAAATATGAAGTTATTACTGTGGAAATGTTTCTCCAGTCAGGCCACACTCACTGTCAGATGGATAAACACTTCTGCCAAATACCATAAATATAAATTTCAACCAAATGGCATGTGATGTTATTTTCAGTTACAGTGTCAGCAGATTTAGAGTCTTTTTTATTTTGTTAAAATTTCATGGAATAAAGATTCTGACTCCGAAATCGCGTCAGGAACACTGAGACTTTTATTCTCTCTCTCTCTGTGTGGACTCTTATCATCGCACAGTTCACACTCCTCCCGCTGATGCGACTCTCCGGCTGCGCATCATGGCAGCTTCACACTGTAATCCGGATCAGTTATTAAACCCAGGCTTGTTTCTCTGGAAACTGATCCGGATTCCCTCTGTGGGGACTATGTTTAAGAGGATGGGTTCCTGGTTCCCTCTGTGGGGACTATGTTTAAGAGGATGGGTTCCGGGTTCCCTCTGTGGGGACTATGTTTAAGAGGACGGGTTCCGGGTTCCCTCTGTGGGGACTATGTTTAAGAGGACGGGTTCCGGGTTCCCTCTGTGGGGACTATGTTTAAGAGGATGGGTTCCGGGTTCCCTCTGTGGGGACTATGTTTAAGAGGACGGGTTCCGGGTTCCCTCTGTGGGGACTATGTTTAAGAGGATGGGTTCCCTCTGTGGGGACTATGTTTAAGAGGACGGGTTCCGGGTTCCCTCTGTGGGGACTATGTTTAAGAGGACGGGTTCCGGGTTCCCTCTGTGGGGACTATGTTTAAGAGGATGGGTTCCGGGTTCCCTCTGTGGGGACTATGTTTAAGAGGATGGGTTCCCTCTGTGGGGACTATGTTTAAGAGGACGGGTTCCGGGTTCCCTCTGTGGGGACTATGTTTAAGAGGATGGGTTCCGGGTTCCCTCTGTGGGGACTGTGTTTAAGAGGATGGGTTCCCTCTGTGGGGACTATGTTTAAGAGGACGGGTTCCGGGTTCCCTCTGTGGGGACTGTGTTTAAGAGGACGGGTTCCGGGTTCCCTCTGTGGGGACTATGTTTAAGAGGATGGGTTCCGGGTTCCCTCTGTGGGGACTATGTTTAAGAGGACGGGTTCCGGGTTCCCTCTGTGGGGACTATGTTTAAGAGGATGGCTGAATTCGGTCCGGATTCTGGAGGCCGTGTGAAGGTCTGAGGAGAAGCCGTTAGCTTAGCACAGCGGACACAATGCTAACAATAGCTTCAGCTCAACAGCTCGTGCGGCTCAGTTAGCTTCACAGTTAGCTTCACAGTTAGCTTCGCGGTTAGCCCAGTGTGTGGTGTTTCTGTAATTAATAATTTATAATTAAATCAGTTCCCTAACTCTGTGGTTGTGTCGATACACGGGATGAGTTTTATCATGAGGGTTAATTAAAAAAATTAATCGTGTGTTTAGCGCTTCTGAGGCGCCGCCATCTTTCTTTTCGTCACTTCCGTTAAAGCCGGAAATCCCAGCTGGCCGAAATAAAAGCTCTCAAGATTATTAAAACACATATTATACATATTTATAACCCTTTTAACAATAATAAATCTACACTAGAGGCTGTTTAAGAGAGAGAATTTTCCTGGTCGGTTCTAATTCGTCTGGATCCGCTTTAGAGTTTTATGGAAAGTTGACGTGTTGCCAAGGAAAGAGAGTGACGGGAGCCGCGAGGGGCCAAACGGCGCCTGTCCGGGTCAAAGAAACGCGATTTATTAAAGCCGCGGTTAATAAAAACAGCCACAGCATCAGCTTATGGATTTTAGTTCATTTGGTTTTAGTGTACACAGGTGTAATATAAAGAGTGAATTCAGTTCATATATTTTGTGTGTAGAGGTGATTTCAGGGAGTTTTACACAGTTAGTTTTATTTATTCACCTTAACGTAAACTAAAGTTGGTTCTTAATATGAAATAAATAGCTGAATGCATACAGAGCGCTTTCAGCTCCTTAACAACTGTCGTCAAGAGGACAAACAGTTGTGATTTAATCAGAAGCGTTTAAGTTGGTGGTATGGTCCGTTTGTGTGCGCTTTACGGCGTTCAGATTGATTTAATCGGAGCAAAGAAAGTGTTTCCTGCTTCCCTTCCGTTCCTGCTGAGAGACAGGATAAACAATGGCGAGAAAAGTGGTGACAGCACATCTGTACAGATGACCTCCTGCATGGTGTTTACTTGAAAACTGTTAACCTTATAGGACCATTTAATATCCATCTTTAGATCTGGATGTTCTGAACCATTATAGACCAGACTCCAATCTCATCTTCGTATCAAAAGTTCTGAAACGTGCTGTTGCACCTCCGTTATATCACCACTTTGCTGGAAACAATTTGTTTCCTAAAATGCCATCAACCTATTGTCAACACCACAGACCTGAGACTGCACTGCTTCGTGTCCATGATGATCTGCTCAGAGCTGTGGACAAGGGTTTTGAGGCTTTGCTTGTACTTTTAGATTTTTTGTCAGCCTTTGACACCAGTGATCATAGCATTTTGCTGTGAAGACTTGAAGAAAGGTTTGGCTTCTCTGGCCTCGCACTGGCTTGGATCCAATCTTACTTTGAGGATCGACACCACTTTGTCAGAGTTATGAACTTGACCTCATCTACATACAAACTTGATTGTGGCGTCCACCAAGGCTCTGTCCTTGGTCCTATCTTCTTTTGACTTTATGTTGCTCCACTTGAAGATGTACTGGCTACTCATGGGTTATCTGCCATGACGTATGCGGATGACACACAATTGTACATCATTGAGAAGGGCAGCCATGATAACACTGTTCATGTGCTACAGAACTGTTTGAATGATATAAAGACCTGGTGCCTAAACAATAAACTAATTCAAAACAAAGACAGAACCAAACTGCGACTGATCCAGTCCAAGTTCTTGCCGTCTGTTTCTGCAATCTCGAAAGTACGAGGTGGAGGCTCCGAAATCTCACCAATGCCTGAAGCTCATAATCTTTGTTTATTGTTTGACCACAACTTGTCCTTCACTCAACAGATCAACAATTGTTGCAAGTCCTCCTTTCTGGCTCTGAGTCAGATTAGCAAGATTCAAAAGGGCCTGGATCAGCCACCTGCCGAGAGGGTGGTCCATACCTTTGTTCCATCAAGGCTGGATTACTGTAACAGCCTGCTTTACAGTCTGCTGGAGTACAAGCTCAAGAAACTCCAACGTGTCCTAAATTCAGCCGCCAGAGGTGTAGCATGACCCCCACATGGTGAAGACGTCACCAATGTCTTGAAGAGGCGACACTGGCTGCCAATTAATGCCTGCATTGAGTATAATGCCTGCATTGAGTATAATGCCTGCATCGAGTATAATGCCTGCATCGAGTATAATGCCGCATCGAGTATAATGCCTGCATCGGGTATCATGCCGCATCGGGTATCATGCCACATCGGGTATAATGCCCGCATCGAGTATAATGCTGCATCGAGTATAATGCCGCCATCATCACCACCATTCATGGGAAGGCGGTGGAGATGGTTGAGGAGTACAAGTACTTGGGCACAATCTTTTATAATAAACTCAGATTTGCCTCCAACACAGAGGAGATCCTCAGAAAGTGCCAACAGCAACAGTACCTCCTGAGGAAGCTTAAGTCCTTTGGAGTCAGCAAGGACATTCTGACTACTTTCTACTACTCCTTCACTGAGAGTAGAATGTTGTTTTCCATAACCTGCTAGTTCCGCTCCCTTATCCTTCAGTACAAAAACTGCCTGCAGAGCACAGTCAAGGTGTGCTCTAAAATTATTGCCCCCCCTCGGGTCACTCTCAACACTGTGTGAGCAGCAGACAGTAAACTCAGTGAGCAGGATTCTTCAGGACCCTTCACATGTCTAGTTCCCTGCATTTGAGTGGGTCCCCTCAGGACGCCGACTGCGTTGTCTGAGCTGATGAACACAGAGGAGAAGAGCGAACTTTGTCCCCAGAGAGGTTCAGCTCCTCAACTCTCTGCCATCCTTGTCCCTCTCCTCACCCCTCCAGCCACTTCCCCCTTCTTCACATGCACTCGAACCTGTCTGGTGTATTAACCACCCCCTCTGTACACACACCACTTTAAATATCGTCTCTGCTGCGATTGATCCTTCTCCCTCAGAAGCAAATTGCACCACACGACATTTTTGTAGATACTGATTTTTAAATGATCATATTTATACATACTGTACAGTTATTTATCCACATACTGCCACCTTGCATACTGTCATATTTATATTAATGTATTATTATTATTGTTGTTACTTACGATTTGAATCCTAATCTTCATTTCAGTTAAATTGTTTTCATAATATTTAATACATGTAAACGCTAATTTACATTTGCTTTTATTGTTATAATTTATTATTTGCTCATATTATGATTTTTATTGTTAGAGAATTGAGACTCTGAAATGCTTTGAAATAAATTATTAGATATTTTAACAGCACACACAGAGACTCGATACATGTTTCAGATTCATACACATTAATAACTAAAAATAAATTATTAGTGTTATTATTAATCACAGGACAATTTCTCCCTCCACTAGATGGCAGTAAAGCACTTCCAACCTGAGATTACTCATCTCATCTCATCTCATCTCATTATCTCTAGCCGCTTTATCCTTCTACAGGGTCGCAGGCAAGCTGGAGCCTATCCCAGCTGACTACAGGCGAAAGGCGGGGTACACCCTGGACAAGTCGCCAGGTCATCACAGGGCTGACACATAGACAACCATTCACACTCACATTCACACCTACGGTCAATTTAGAGTCATCAGTTAACCTAACCTGCATGTCTTTGGACTGTGGGGGAAACCGGAGCACCCGGAGGAAACCCACACGGACACGGGGAGAGCATGCAAACTCCACACAGAAAGCCCCTTGCCGGCCCCGGGGCTCGAACCCAGGACCTTCTTGCTGTGAGGCGACAGCGCTAACCACTACACCACCGTGCCGCCTATTATTATTATTATTGGCAAAACCTAAATATTATAAAAAACAAAAGATCAAAATAAAAATAAAATCGGGGATCACGGGCTTCAGCTGGGTTTCAGTCCAAATCAAACCACAGCAGCACTTCATCAACTTCTGTCAAATCAGAACTCGATGGTCCCCATAAGGAAAGTGTTGTTGTTGTTGGAACAATAAATAAATAAAAGAGGCAAAACGTGTCCTTTCCATTCCTGAGGTTGAGGTTGGGGTTCGGTTCAACTGCAGTCACAGCATTAATTAAGTGCATTAATAATGATGTCAGTGGAAGGTCCTCAGAAGGACAGGAAGACTAACGTGTGTGTGTGTTTACATTTATTCATTTAGCTGAAGCTTTTATGATACAGTGGAGATGCCGAGGGTTAAGGGTCGAGCTCAAGGTGGTGCTGGGATTTGAACTCACAACCTTCTGATCAGTCGATAAATACTGATTTATTTTTTACTGCCTGAGATGGTCTATAAGGGCATCGACCACAGATTCATCACTACAAGAGCCGCTCACTCAACTCCAACACACATCATCACATTATACTCAAAATAATCAAAGCACTTTTATTTCATTGAATGGATAAAAATAGATGATTGTTACACAATATGAAAACGAGCCAGTAAAACTCTGCAGAATGTAAAATATTGACTTGTTCTCATAGTGGAAAGATAAAAAGTCACATTAACTTGTATATTGTTGATGAAGATGTAATATTAAAATGAACTGGCCATCACTCATTTAAAAAGTGAGAATATTGAATTAAAGCTGAGATTATAAAACAAACATCTGAGAATATTCAATGAAAACTGAGAATATAAAACAAAATCCTGAGAATAAGGAAACAAACCTGAGAATTTAAAATGAAAATCTGAGAATACATAATGAAACCTGTATATATATTTATGATACTTGCATAGACTATATCTGGCTTGTAACATCGCCAGCTACCGAATAAAAATGACAACAAAAACGCAATATAGCAAGCGATCTAATGAGCACGTCATGGTCTGAATATTTCATAAAGGAATTCTCGAATCCGTCTCAATGAGATGTCATCTCATCTCATCTCATTATCTCTAGCCGCTTTATCCTTCTACAGGGTCGCAGGCAAGCTGGAGCCTATCCCAGCTGACTACGGGCGAGAGGCGGGGTACACCCTGGACAAGTCGCCAGGTCATCACAGGGCTGACACATAGACACAGACAACCATTCACACTCACATTCACACCTACGGTCAACTTAGAGGCACGAGTTAACCTAACCTGCATGTCTTTGGACTGTGGGGGAAACCGGAGTACCCGGAGGAAACCCACGCGGACACGGGGAGAACATGCAAACTCCACACAGAAAGGCCCTCGCCGGCCCCGGGGCTCGAACCCAGGACCTTCTTGCTGTGAGGCGACAGCGCTAACCACTACACCACCGTGCCGCCCCTCAATGAGATGTTTTACAGTTAAAAGCACAGCATTGAACATAAAGGTAAATGTGTCTTTAAAAATGTAAAAACACACATTGTTTTAAGGAATCCAAAGATTTGTGTTCTTTTGCCAAGTGGCTTATAGTTACTAAGACATTTGTAAAAGAGTGAATAATAGGTTGATAAATGTAAAAGATGAAGATGAATATTATATGAGTTGAGCTGAAATAATTGGTGAGATAAATGAGGTGTGGTGTGTCAGTGATATTGAAGCTGACTTATAGCATTAAAAGTGTTGTAAAAGAAAAGCTGGAGACATTGCATTAGGGAATATGAAAGGTGATTTAACTCTCCTCCTCTATTTGCTAATAACTCGGGGAAAATGAACACAGTTCAGGAAACATGACATTGTTGGAAGGATAATAAAATCATTTTTTGTGTTTATAAAAGTTGAAATGTAATTTCCTGAGAAAAGGCCTTTGGTAGCGTGTCTCAGTCACATGGTCCCTGTCTTTCTGAGATTTCTCCTCCACGTCATCATATTCTGTAAAATAAATACATCGACCTCTTTAATAGATCCTGTGTATTCTATTAATCATGATGTAAAACCTTAAAAATACAATCAGTGATGCACGATGTGGGAATGTCTTTAATATTCTATCAATAAAAAAGAGAAAAAAGGAGATTTATCAGTTCAGCTTTCTTAATATGAACACAGGCCATGTGTATAAGATGTGGAAGTAAATGAGACATAAATATAGGTCTTATCTAAACTGTGTAATAAATATGACGGCACTTGTTCAATGACAGAATGGAGATTACAGAACAGAAAGCTGATATTTATATTATATATGGTATAGAATAGAGTCACACTTTAACTTTGCTGCTTTTGCACTCACGTACATTACCAGAATAAACAACTCACTCACTTTCTGTCTCTCCTCCATCCTGTTCCTCAGTGATGACATCATCATAATCTTCTGGACCGTCTCCTGAAGAAATCAATGAATCAGTAATAAACCACTGTTTGTGTTGCTGTTCTAGTAAAATACTGAGTTACAGGGTGGTGTGATGAAGCTGAGTTACTGCTACCACCCTAACGTTGATCATTTACCTACAACAGCATGTCCCCAAGTGGTTTATTCCTCTTAGACCATGGGACTTTGCCAACAATTTCAGTTTTTCACTGAGTAAAGAATTAGATCTTGTACTTTTCATCCATTTATAGTTACAGATAATGTTGTATATCTTTGGAAAAATAAGTTTGTTCCTTTGCTCACTGATGTCATCGCAGCTATAAACAGTGGTTCCCTCAGCAGCTTTTCTTTTTTTGTTTATTTCCAGAAAAAAATCTGACCTGTGATGATGATTGGGTTTGTTTCCATGGTAACTGCATCATCATAGTTCTCGGACACGTCCTCTGTCAGAATGTGGAGATAAAAGCTATTAAATCCACATGAATGTCATTAATGATGGTTTGGATGCTTGTGGATGCGACACTGTCACATTATTATCATACCTGTCAGTATAACTGACTTCTGATCAGCTGGAATGGTGTCATCATAATTCTCCGCTTCATCCTCTACACCAAAACACAGATATTTAAAGAGAGTTAAAGTTTACTGAAGTGGCAGTTTGTACACTGTGTATTTGATGACGCAATGCAAAATTATGTCGTATACATGTCAAAAATGTCACGACACACAAAGCAAGAAACAAACTGATGTGCAGTGTGTGTGTTTAATTTCTACTGCTTTCTAAAACAAATCCCCAAACAGAACCACACCCTCCACGTTATCAGGGATTGGTCCAGCAGTGACGGCATCATCGTAGTCCTCTGGTGGCTCGACTCTTCCTGTATCACCTAAATGAAATAAAAGCAGAGGGTCTGTACAAACAGCTCCATCACATTCTGACCTCATGGTTTCATGTCAAGTCACTAAATTTATGGGATCAGTTCACAACTGCACCCACTTATGAAGTCACTGGTGTTGATGACATCATCATAATACTCCGCCTTTTCTCCAATCCCAGACTTGACTGTAAAAAGAACCATTTGTTTGTTTGGGGTTTTTAAACACATTTATACTCAATAAAATCCTCATCCAAAGAAGCTTTGATCAATTTGATAAGAGGGATTTCAGAAGCTTAAAGTAAGATCAGGTTGATTGTGAGATGTCATGTGTCAGCATTAAAACACTGGAGTTACTGTAATTCTTCGATACAATACATCATAATCACGTCTCAGAAAGGACACGTTTAGTCATTTCTGATTTTTAATTGCAATTCTAATCTCTTCTAATCTCATGGAGTTCGACAAACTCACACTCTGGGCTTTTTTACCTGAGAGAAGCTCATCATCCACATGCTCATACCCAGAATGCTGTTCTTCAGAGAGGAGACTTCCTGTTAGAGGAGAGCAGCATGGTCATGAGACACACACACACACACACACACACACACAGACAGCGATGCACCTGTACAGGAAAACATTCACAGGATAGGTGAACACAGGCGGAAAAAAGACGAGTTGCAGGTGTGTTTTGAGATTTTAAAGGACAGCTGGTGCAGATACCAGAAAATTGTCAAAGCTGAAAAGACAAAATATTTTTCTGATATTATTTGAAATAACTGTCATAAAGCTCACGTTCTTTTTAGTGCCATTAACACTGTTCTTAATTCCCCCCAATCTGCTCGTCCTGATGTTTCCCCAGAAACCTGTGAAAAATTCCTCCACTTCTTTGTGGACAAGCTTGCGAGCCTTAGAGCATCATCTCACCCCCTTCTTATGAGCCGTCTATCACTGTCACTCGCTCTGCTGCTTTTACCCACTTTGAGCCTGTGTCTCTTTCTCTCTGAAAGGAAATTATTGGTCAGATGAAATCTTCAGCTTGTCCCACAGATGTTGTCCCCCCTCGCCTTTTTCAAGAGATTTTGGAAACTATTGGCCCAAACATCCAAATGGTTATGAACAGCAGTCTCTCCTCAGGTGTTGTTCCAGTACATTTGAAACATGCAGTAGTGCAACCACTGATCACAAAACCTCATCTGGACTCCGCAGTCCTCTCCAATTTTACATCAATTTCTTAACTGGCTTTCAAAAATTCTGGAGAAAGTTGTGCTCTTACAATTGCAATCTTTTTTAGACACACACGGAGTTCTTGAGGTGTTCCAGTCTGGTTTTAAAGTCCTTCACAGCACTGAATCTGCACTTTTAAAAGTTTGAACCATCTTTTATTGGCTACTGACTCCAGGGATTCTGCCATTCTGATGCTTTTCCATCTCACTGCTGCATTCGACACAGTAGACCACAGCATCCTCATCTCCTGCCTGGAGCATTGTGTGGGCATTAAAGCTCCTGCTCTGGAGGGCTTCAGCTCTTACTTGTCCTGTACTGGCCTTCCTTCACTGACTCCCTGTAGGGTTTAGGATCCATTTTTATTTTCCAAAAACAACTCATTAAATGGGCGAGCTCCGCCCTCTCTCTCTGACCTTTTACAGCCACACGTCCCATCAAGGTCACTCAGGTCACTGACCGGTTGCATTGGGTGTCGCGTCCCAAAATCGAGGTTGAAGCCCAGGGGAGATGGTGCCTTTGCAGTTGTCGCCCCCAAGCTGTTACTGTTGGATTGTTATTTTTGGTGATATTTATTTTTTTCTTCCAAAAGTTTTTGGTTTTGGATGAAATTTTAACTGCTGGTAGCCACAGACAACGGAAACTCACTGACCCAAGATGAGTGACCTTGATCTATTTTTCAAGGTCACAGAGTACATTTTATGTGTTTTTTGTTGAAAATGTCATTTCATTTCTTACAGTATCTCCTAAAGATATCAGGATTCACCCTGGATTTTATGTAAATAAATTATGAGCTCATTTCCTGCGCAAAAAGCTTCGACGCCAGTCAAGTGGAAAGTGACGCGTTCTGGACTGCGGTGGAAAACGGTTTGTTTCCTAAACAGCCAAAACCACAACATGTTCATAAACACCAATGGTGCCAAAAGTTATGATTTGCTCTGGACCAGTGCAGGTTCTTCTTTGGTCAAGAATTCTTTGTCAGTTTTTGAAAAACTGAATTTAATGTATTTTGGCGCTCGCAAAAATGGTCACTCTCGCCATTTCACCATGAAATATTGATTTTGGCTTCTAATATGTTCCAGTAAACAACCCCAAATACCGACCCGTTCTACCAGAATCAAGTGTCAAATCTGACCTTTGACCTACTGTGAGAGGTCAAAAAGGTCATTTTCTGTTTCTGACTGTACTATTTTCAAAAAATCATAAAAATAGTTTCATATTTACAGATAATGACCTTGTATTTTTTCTTTCGTGCAGATTCTTTTGTAGATTATTGACAAACTGATATATTTTATCAAAAGCTGGAGATAAAAATGACAGAAATTCCCCAGTGTGATGGTTATCACTGAAAACTTTGCGTCGGTGTTTTCTCCACTTTTACCCGAAACTCTGACCTCGACATAAATGAAATGTATTATTCACTGTGTATAATTTACATCTGCTCTTTCTGTTCGTTCTGTCAAATCACAGGTTTCTCTGATATTTTCAGCTCTAAAGTCTGAAAAACTATCAAAAGAGACAAAAATGTCATTTTCACCATGAAATAAAGTTTTTGGCTGAGACCATGTGACAGTAAACGACCCCAAATATACACCCATTCTCCCTGAATCAACTGTCAGATTTGACCTTTGAGCTCCTTTGCGAGGTCGGGTCGGTGATGTTCAGTTTTTAATGCACTAATTCCGTCAGCTGTTTCCATGGACAGATACTTTAGGGAGTAAACACAATCTTCAGTGCAGATTGTAATGGAAATAAAACACAAACAGATGGAGTTTCTATAAAATGATCAAGAAGAGGAAAGTTGTGTTTAAAAAGAGAAGTGGATGAGATTTGTGTGTCAGTGTGTAAGAAGAGAAATCATCATCAGGCTTTTAAAAAGTGTAACTGGTGAACAGTGCAGTGAAAGTGTAGATTGGATGGAGTGTAAATGCATCGTAAGAAGAGTCACATGACACAACTCTGTGTGTGTGTGTGTGTGTGTGTGTGTGTAGGGGGAACTGTCTGGAGTGAGCCGCGAGGTGAATGTCGTTCGGTGTGAAGCAAATGGTGCGAGACTGTTAACATTAACATTGTCAGTTTACGTTTGAAACAGATGAAGATTCAAAATTATCAGTGACATTTTCAGATTATTATTATTATTATTATTATTATTATTAGATGGTGTGATTTGTCTCTTAACTTGGTGTTTGTGTGTTATTGTGGTGTTTTATGGTGTGTGTTGTGATGATTGTACAGCACTGTGCTCAACTGCTGTTGTTTTTAAATTTGCTTTATAAATAAATTTGACTCGACTTGATGTTCAAATGCAGCAAATCAGAAGCTTTAATAGATGTTTATCAGCAGAATTCTGTCTCGACACCACATGGACTCCAACTGCACACTTCCTCTCACACACATTTTTATTCATTTTTGGTAAATCTCTCACACACACACACACACACACAGGGAGGGAGAGAGTAATGCACCTGTACAGGAAAACACACACAGGTAGAGAGGGGGGTTCAGGGTTCAGGAAAGCACGTAAGCACACACACACAGGAGGGGGCGGGGTGTTGCAGGAAAGTGCACACACACACACTTGCACTAAATCAGAAGCTTTAATAGATGTTTATCAGCAGAATTCTGTCTCGACACCACATGGATTCCAACTGCACACTTCCTCTCACACACACTCATTTTTATTCATTTTTATTGATTTGTTGTAAAGAAATAAATCTCACTGGATTTGGGGGAAAATACTGTTTGAAGGCCCGCTCCCACAATAACTCTAACTCTAACTATAAATAACTGGGTCCCCTGCAGTGTATGTGGTCGGTGCTCACACCAGAGCGATATGGATCCCTATAGCCCAGGCCTGGGTTTATCCGTATCGCTGCTTCTGGAGCGATGTTTCCAGGCCTGGACCTGATCCCATCAAGCATCTGACCAATCAGCTCATTGTTTAAACCAACAGTCATGAATATTTATTTCCCTGAGGGTCAGGACCAAGCGATATTATAGTGGGGATTATAGTTGTGGTGTTTCTGCTCCAGACTGGAACTAAACTCAGGCAGAGGGAGAGTCAGAGTTGGAGTTATAGGTAGAGTTATAGTTATGGGTGTTGTGGGACCGGGCCCTCAGTGTGATGGAGATCAGTTCACATCTCACTCACCTCTTTGAGTGGAGCTCCTACTTCTTCTAGTGATGGATCTGTGGTTGATCTCCTCATAGACTGCCTCAGGCTGAGTCTTATGCCTCGTCTTAGAGACATCTGGGAGTGGAAAATAATAATAATAATAATAATAATAATAATAATAATAATAATGAGTTTGTATTTGTGAATAATTCTGAATACCAATTTTGAATAAAGTGTGCGATTGTAAATAATATAATCCAATAATAGAGTTGGTGTTGAAGAGAAAAGAAAATGTGTGAATGTGTCGTACCTCTCCTGAGCGCTCTGTTCTGGTAAAACAGGAGCAGCAGAAGCACTAAGGCCAGGAAGAGCAGCGTTCCCAACACAAAGAGAACCAGTGGAGGGCTGGATGGAGCTCCAGCTGATGGAGGAGTTTGAGTGGCTCTTACTAAAGTCAGAAACACAGAAGAGGATCTCGATACGACACTGTAATCATAAATATTTAGAAAAATACTGAACAGTAGCAATTATTGTACTGGAACAAATATACAGACCTGATGTGGTGGTGGTGCTGGTGATGGGTATTGTCATGGACACAGTGGATATGTCTGTATTTACAAAAAGAAAAAAAAAAACATTTCTATCCTCCAATAAATATAAACTCTCACTCAATAAGGTTTATGAGATGCTAATGAGTGAATTACTGTTTCAGATCTGAGCTTTCAAGATTCCATTAAAGATTATAAATAAAAGTCAGCAAGTTTTAACACTGGGAGAAAAGTGTAATGAGTGGAGACAGAAAGCTGAAAAGTTAGTGCACCCCTCTGACCTGCACAGGTGACTCCAGCATGAGAGCAGTCAGTGTGGTTCTTCAGGGAATGATGACAGTCCCACAGGTGAATCTCATCCCCTCGACACTTCACTCTGTTCAGCCAGATTGTCCCTTCACCAGAACCAGTAACATTCCTCTCAGCTCTCAGCGCCGACCCACAGCCCAGCTGTCTGCACACCACCTGAGCGTTCCTGATGTTCCACTGATCATCACAAACGGAGCCCCACGTAGCGTTATGATACACCTCCAACCTCCCAGAGCAGCTTCCCTTAACTTCCCTCAGCCTGAGAGACCAGCGCTCTACATCACACACATCACACATGAGGATCACACCCACGCTGAAGAACAGCTCCAGTCACACAGCTCACTACAACACAATGATAATACAACCTTATATTACACTCAACATGGGCTCGTTTACCAAAAACACTTTCTGAGGTCTTCTGAAAAAGAATATTATACCAACTCCATATCCAGGTGTTTACTTTGATGTGTTATTCATAAATAAAGGAATGAATTGCTGCTGAATGAAATCATGTAAAGCACTAAGATCAGCTTTGGGTTCTGTTTCCTGATTTGATCTCTGTTGGTTGAATTTTCATGAAGTGTGAGGAAGACTGATGCCCTCAGGATGGTTCTATGAGGAAATCCATTCAAGTCCTCAGAAAATGATTTTATAAACACATGAGGAAATATCTTCTGTCACTAACAAATGCAAATGAAGAACAGTACAAAAAGCTTTTCCTTATCCATCCTTACTTGAGCAATGTTTCTGAGAGGGAAATGAAGAGCACTTTTCTCGTGGATGGAGAGACTTTCCGTCATCTGCAGGAATAAAATACATGCATTAATGAAAAGGTTTCACATGCAGGTTTATCTCTCAGAGCAGACTTTCCTCAGACTTTTCACAGGATTTTTTACCAAATACACTTTATATTTCAGCAACATTAGTTATACACTATTCACAATGAAACACTGCAGTTTATGGCAATGGACAGAAGCAGAAAAGTCTGAATCCACCCACCTGTACAGGTAATATGAACCACCTCATCACCATTATCACAGCGGTTCTGTCCCCAGGGTGAAGATGGACACTGCCACAGATTAGAGTCGTGTTTCCTACACTTCAGATAATCCAGCCAGTTCGGAGCAGATTTTACTCTCGCTGCAGTGTTTGACAGACTGCCACGTCTTCCACAGTTCAGCTCTCGACACACCATGTTTCCTGTCTCATCATCCATCTGATTGTGACACACACTACCCCAGGTTCCATTGTAGAACACTTCCAGATTCCCCTCACAGCCCTCCGTAAGTCGGATCTCTTTAAACTCTGCTGGAAGAAGAATGACTTCGACTTCATTTGTAAAAATCCTGTTTTATTGACTCAGTTAAAGATGTGTAATATTATCAGAAAGCTATCAGAAGCTATCAGAAACACTTTAATTGCCAGGTATGTGGACACACACGAGGAATTTGACTCCGGTTCACTTACTGTAGCTCTCATAGTACAAAACAGATAAAAAAGCATAGACACAAAATCAAACAAACAAGCAAACAACAACAACAAAAATAGGTGCATAGTGCAAAGTAATCCTGGTAAGTCAAGTATGGAATAGTTAAATAAATATAAAGTATACAGTGTGCACAGAATGACGGTATAAGTGTTCAGATATTTTACAAGTGATATTACTGACATATGAATCTGGATTTTAGCTGTTTATCACAGAAAGGATTTCCCTTTTGGTGCAATATGGTGCATAGTGCAAAGATGAATAGTAAATTTAAATAAGTATAAATATAAGTAACAGTGAGCACAGAATGACAGTATGAGTGTGCAGTTATTTTGCAAGTGATATTACTGATATATGAATCTGTATTTTAGCTGTTCATCACAGAGACAGCCTGAGGGAAGAAACTATTCTTGTGTCTGGTTGTTTTTGCATACAGAGATCTATATTGCCTCCCTGAGGGGAGAAGATTAAACAGATTGTGACCAGGGTGTGATGGGTCCGCAGAGATGTTACCTGCCCGTTTCCTGACTCTGGACAAGTATAAGTCTTGAATGGAGGGCAGGTTGACACCAATAATTTTCTCTGCAGACCTTATTGTCCATTGCAGTCTGTTCTTCTCCTGTTTGGTGACCGATCCAAACCAAACAGTGATGGAAGAGCAAAGAACAGACTGAATGATGGCAGAGTAGAATTGTGTCAGCAGCACCTTAGGCAGGTTGACCTTCCTGAGCTGGCGCAGAAAGTACAACCTCTGCTGAGCCTTTTTGATGATAATGACTGTGTTGGTCTCCCACTTCAAGTCCTGAGAGATTGTGGAACCCAGAAACCTGAAACTTTCAACTGCAGTCACAGTGTTGTTGTTGATGGTGATGGGCAGCAGAGTGGGGGGGCTCCTCCTAAAGTCTACTGTCATCTCCACAGTTTTGAGCGTGTTCAGCTCCAGATTGTTCTGACCGCACCACCAGACCAGCCGTTCAACCTCCCGTCTGTATGCAGACTCGTCACTGTCCCGGATGAGGCCGATGACCGTTGTATCATCTGCAAATTTCAGGAGTTTAATGGAAGGGTCTTTTGAGGTGCAGTCATTGGTATAAAGGGAGAAGAGCAGTGGGGAGAGCACACACCCTTGTGGGGCGCCAGTGCTGACAGTCCGAGTGCTGGATGTGAAGCTCCCCATCCTCACCTGCTGCTTCCTGTCAGTCAGGAAGTTTGTAATCCACTGACAGGTGGAGGAGGGCACAGTGAGCTGTGTGAGCTTGGTGTGGAGGATGTCTGGAACAATGGTGTTGAATGCCGAACTGAAGTCCACAAACAGAATCCTGGTGTACGTCCCTGCAGAGTCAAGGTGTTGCAGGATGTAGTGTAGTCCCATATTGATTGCATCATCTGCTGACCTGTTTGCTCAGTAGGCAAACTGCAGGGGGTCCAGCAGGGAGTCTGTGATGTCCTTCAGGTGTGACAACACCAGTCTCTCAAA
Organism: Neoarius graeffei; assembly: GCF_027579695.1. Taxonomy (NCBI): domain Eukaryota; kingdom Metazoa; phylum Chordata; class Actinopteri; order Siluriformes; family Ariidae; genus Neoarius; species Neoarius graeffei. The sequence goes on along the minus strand of NC_083589.1, from coordinate 2,268,071 downwards.
GGACTTCATGACTACAGATGTGAGAGCTACAGGCCTGTAGTCATTCAGTCCTGTGATGGTGGTTTTCTTGGGAACCGGGATTATTGTGGAGTGTTTGAAGCATGAGGGGACTTCACACAGCTCCAGGGATATATTGAAGATCTGGGTGAAGATGGGAGCCAGCTGATCAGCACAGACCTTCAGACAGGAGGGTGATACACCATCTGAGCCAGGTGCCTTCCTGATCTTCTGTCTGCGAAAAAGCTGACAAACATCCTCTTCGCAGATCTTGAGTGCTGGTGTGGGGTCAGAGGTGAGAGGAGGCAGAATAGCAGGGGGTGTGAATGGGTCTTTAATGTCTGAGGGGGGGAGAGGTGTGAATTTGTAGAATCTGGAGTAGAACACATTCAACTCGTCAGCCAGTTGATGGTTCATTGCAGTGTAGGGGGATGGTCTCCTGTAGTTAGTGATATTCTTCAGGCCTGTCCACAGTCAGTGCGTTTACATGCACATAGAGAAAATCTAATTTCTGCTGTAGCTCGACTGAAATCGAAGTTCTAAATGCCATGGAAACACATTAGCTCGGCTGAAATCGAACCGAACTGGATTTCTCGTAATCGAGCTACGCGACCTAGATTATGTGATTGTAGCCGAGCTACTTAGTGCATGTAAACCCTATCGAGCTACGTAGTCGAGCTACTTACTTCAGCACTGCCCCTTCCAGAAGTGACGAGTGACGAGACCACAAGCGGGAAACACAACAGCCTCGGTGTACAGAATGTTCAGCAAGTGCTGAGCTGCTTCGTTGTTGTCCATCTTCTCTCTCTCGATGTTGCTGTCCTCGTTGTCATTCTTCTTGTGAACATGGAACTGATAACTTTGTTTATACTCTTGAATAGCTCTTCTTCATGATGACAACCGGAAGTGTACCAACATAATGGGGTGTGTAGCGCCACCTGTGGCTCGGGTGCACAATGTACCTCACACAATAGCTCGATTTCCTTGTGTGCATGTAGGATTGGATTTCTCTGGCACCCCTGCTGGGACCCTTAGCTCGATTACCGACAGTAGCTCGATTTGGATGTGCATGTAAACGCACTGAGTGATATTCTTCAGGCCTGTCCACACTGATGCTGGATCGTTGGCTGAAAGGCTGTTTTTAATTCTTTCAGCGTAGCTCCTCTTAGCTGATTTCACCTCTTTCGTTAGTGTGTTTCTGGCCTGTTTGTACAGGACTTTGTCCCCACTTCTGTAGGCCTCCTCCTTGGCCTGGCGAAGCTGTCTGAGTTTTGTGGTGAACCAGGGTTTGTTGTTATTGTACTGTATGTGCGGAAGGTCTTGGTGGGCACACACATATCCTCACAAAAACTGATGTAAGATGTCACAGTATCAGTCAGTTCATGAAGGTTTGAAGCTGCAGCCTCAAAAACACTCCAATCAGTGCAGTCAAAGCAGGCTTGTAGTTCCGCTTTGGCCTCATCAGACCATCTCCTCACTGTCTTAACTACAGGCTTAGCAGATTTCAGCTTCTACCTTTAGGACGGGATAAGATGAACCATACAGTGATCAGATAGTCCCAAGGCTGCACGGGGGACAGAGTGGTATGAGTCCAGTGGCGGCTGGTAGTCTTTCAAACAGGGGAGGCTGATCGGTTACGATATTTCCAGATTTTAAAAGAAAAAACACATCAATTTTGCCCATACTCTTGCCTCTGATCTGGCTGATTGTTGGCAGGGTCACAAACTGTGAAATAACAGGTTCTTTGGCCCATTAGCCTACTGTCCAATATACATGATGGTGGTGTTGGGGGGGTATATTTTAACATTTTATATTTTAAAATGGGCGGCACGGTGGTGTAGTGGTTAGCACTGTCGCCTCACAGCAAGAAGGTCCTGGGTTCGAGCCCCGGGGCCGGCGAGGGCCTTTCTGTGTGGAGTTTGCATGTTCTCCCCGTGTCCGCGTGGGTTTCCTCCGGGTGCTCCGGTTTCCCCCACAGTCCAAAGACATGCAGGTTAGGTTAACTGGTGACTCTAAATTGACCGTAGGTGTGAATGTGAGTGTGAATGGTTGTCTGTGTCAATGTGTCAGCCCTGTGATGACCTGGCGACTTGTCCAGGGTGTACCCCGCCTTTCGCCCGTAGTCAGCTGGGATAGGCTCCAGCTTGCCTGCGACCCTGTAGAAGGATAAAGCGGCTAGAGATAATGAGATGAGATGAGATATTTTAAAATTGTGGCATGTTGTTTAAAAATTGATCATTATTGAAAGCAGCTGTTTGTCAGGAACCTCAGCAGTAACAGCAGAGTGTTCTGGAATAGGCACAAGCACTGACCTTGGGGAGCCAAACATAGAGCTGGGTGCCACACATTTCATTCAATGACACTTTCCCTATATTTTATTTATTTTGACTGAGAAATGTTTTATTGACAATTTTGATAACCCTTCACGTTTAATCAAGGTCTGTAGTGTGAAATGTTCTCAGCTGTGTTTTTGCTTAAAAATGTTTTCCAAATTGTAGCGGTGTTTAATTCATATCCAGAAAAATATATATTCCAATATAATATACTCAGCATAAACATTTTAAATAGATTCTATAGTTTTGGTCCATCCATGACATATTACTAAAGTAGCCTATTTACTGTTGTTGATGTGGGTCACTTGCTGTTAGCCAATTCACTTTCTCGTACCAGGAGAGCTGAAAGGAACGAGTATTATTCCCTACCTTTTTCACCAAGTCAATTTGAGGCGTTGGTCTACCCTGCTCTTTAATTTTTATTTTTTCCTCGAAAGGAAGACTGGCAAATTGCTTTGCCAAAATTAAATCAACAATGCTTGGCATCCATGCGCAGCTTTCTTGCTAGCTGACTAGCCCCCTCAAGTTCAAGTTCAGTCACTCAAATAAACGAAATTTCTGGAACTAAGATAGCAAACTTGACAACACTATATTTACACTTTATTTACAATGAAAATATATACAAACTAAAAAAGCTGGTAGAAACCGTATGTAATGAATGAAATCGAAATGTAAGCTGATCTCTTACAATACACCACAGCACTTGCGAATCCGCATGGGACTGAACTGAAATTCACCGCTGCCTGTCTATAGTTGAAACGAGCTGTCAATCAAAGAAAATATCCGGCCGCTTTCACCAATCACCAGTCTCCTTGCGGAAACTGCCATGTCCCTCCCACTGTGAGGCTCGGAGTCCGTGGGCAGGCATTTTCGCAGTATTTGTCCAATAATCATCTTGCATTTTGAGATTGACAAGCGCATAGCTCCCAAATGCCGTTGAAGTCCACTGAGGCTGGGAGTCCGTGGGACTCCGTGGGGTGGGCATTTTCGCAGTATTTGTCCAATAATTGTCTTGCATTTTGAGATTGACAAGCGCATAGCTCCCAAATGCCATTTTAGTCCACTGAGGCTGGGCTGGATCACGCTGTCACGAGGGGGAAAAACTCACGCACACATTAGGCGAACTGGGGAAAGTTATAACAAAATGATTTCGCACTGTAGTTGGGTTGAGCACATATATTTCTATGATTCTGGATCTGAAATAGCAATGTTATAAGGTCGGCTATAACATAAGCCTAGCGCAATTCATCCTACACGATGTTCGTCATTTTTAGAGGAGGCTGAGCCTCCCTCATTGTCTTAGAGTAATCGCCCGTGTATGAGTCCTTTAAAACAGTGTAACAGTGGTCCAGAGTGTTAGAGTCCCTGGTGGGACACTTAATGTGCTGTTTATATTTTGGCAGTTCGTGGCTGAGGTTTACTCTGTTATCTTTCTGTAAAAAGATATTCAACATGGATGACATTTATAAACAGCTCCTTACTCTCATGTTGAATTTCAGGAACTTTGGAGCTGAGTTTTGAAACACAGACATGTCCATATTTAACAGGTTTAATCTCAGTCATCACACTGTACCTGAGCACACGACTCCTACGTCCTCCTGGTGTCCACATTCACCCTCTTCACACCGCTGAAATCTGCAGTTCCACAGGGACGTCTCGTTCCCCTCACACTCCACCTCATTCAGCCATATGGACCCAGTTCCAGGACCAAACCAGGCTGGTATGTGGGTACTGAGGGCCTCTCCACACTGCAGCTGTCTGCACACCACCTGCGCATCCTCAATATCCCATGAGTCATCACACACTGTCCCCCACGAGCCGCTGTGGAAAACCTCCAGCCTTCCTGCACAGTCTCCACCAGAACCAACCAGCCTGATGGACCTGGGGTCTGAGTTAAAGATTTATTTAATTTAATAAAGTATATAAAACTAATATACCTTTGTAGACTATTTTATTTTTCTGTATATTTAATAGAACACTTTAGAAGGATAAAACATTTATTACTGTTGTTAATCGTGTTAATCGTTCATTGGTCGGTGTTGTGCTGCTTACCTGAGCAGGTGATGTACAGCTGTTCCCCGGAGCTGCAGCTGACATTTAGTGCTCTGCTGCAGTTCCCCAGATGAGCTTCAGTCCCAGAGCAGCTGAAGCCCGTTACACACATGTGTTTGTGTTCAGTGGTGGATGGAGAGGAGCGGTAGTTCAGCACAGAGCCACAGCCCAGCTGTCTGCAGAGCACAGACGCCTCAGACAGACTCCACAAGTCCTGGAGAACTCTCCTCCAGTCCTGCCTGAAATAAATCTCCACCTCCCCCTGACACTCGCTCCCTCCAGACAACCGCACTCGCCCCTCATGAAACGCCACGGATGATCCTGAAGCAGAAGAACATGGTTTAAATATTCGAATGAACACTGACTTTATTCACTAACATGGTGTATGTGATGTTAATATCTCACCATTACAGATGACTCCAGCATCGTGTTGATGAGAGCATGCAGCTCGACTCCATGATGAGATGCCACATTGTGAGAGGTGTGTCTCATTCCCCTGACAATCAAACACATCAGCCCAGATGCGGCCACTCCCATTCCCAAACCAGTCAACCTCCACCACAGCACTCCCACAGTCCAGCTGTGCACAGAGAACATCTGCAGCTCTCATATCCCAGCTTACAGCACAAACTGTGCCCCACTCACTGAGGTACTGGAGCTCCACTCGACCGGAACAGGAGTCCGGTCCGTTCACCAGCCGCGCCCCTGTGTGAGCTGAACAAACAGCCGAGAGCTCGGTGAAAGAGGAAAATTAACAAAGGCACCTTAAAGTTTGATTGACAGGTTTGTGGTCTCTATTTAAACAGAAGTTAAATCATGATACTTCACCAGAACATTTTAATCCCACATTGTTGTCATGGGAGCAGGTTGAGTGTTTGAATGAAGATGATGTTGGACAGAAGTAAATCTCAGATTCGTTTCCTCTACACTGAAGCTCCTCTGTCCACACCTGACCCTCCCCTCGGCCAAAAGCAGCTGATCCCAGCACCTCCACAGGAATCCCACAGCCCAGCTCTCTGCACACAACTTCTGCATCCTGCTGGTCAAAGTCAGCATCACACACTGTGGACCAGGAACGTCCAAGAAACACCTCCACTCTCCCAGAGCACCGGTGAGGACCAGCAGAGAGTCTCGGCCTTATGTGACCTGTGTTTTATTTCATTGTGTAAATATTGGACACATTTTCAACATGTCAGAATACCAACAAATCATTACAGTGTAGCTGCAAAATGCTTTAGATTTACATAAAATCGAAAATGTAAAAAATAATTGTTTTGATATTAGATAGATTTTTTTCTCAGTACATCAGTTTACCTGAACAGATGACTCCAGCATTAGTATTCTGATTACAGACGTGTCCCCCTTGTGAGCTACAGTTGTTCAGTGTTGACTCTGATCCTCTGCAGTACAAATCGTGTATCCAGATTGGTCCGGATCCTCGCCCAAACCCAGTCCAAAACCGCAGATCTACAGGCTCCCCACAGCTCAGCTCTCTACACACCACTGCAGCATCTTTCCAATCCCAGGCAAGACTACACACTGTTCCCCACTGACCATCCTGAAGAACCTCCACTCTCCCAGCACAGCGACTTTCACCATTCACCAACCTCACACCGTCTGAGAGGTGGACAGAACAATGGAATCAGTATGCAAAAAAAAAAACAAATAAAAAGATCAGGGTCTGTGATGGTGTCTGTTAGATACAGAACATAATTTCAAAATATTTTTACCCTGTTTTACTCAAAAGATTCTATCCAGACACACAGATGTAAAAGTGAAACATCTTTCTTTCTTTCTGTGATATAATCCTTGTGTACTATTGGTAACAGCAGCATCACAGGACTCTGGTATTTTCTCTGTCAAAATTAATTAAATCAATGACAGTAAATACACTTTGATATTATTTATGACTGTGTTGATGATAGAGATTACAAAACTGTCACATTATTATCATACCTGTCAGTATAAAAACTGTCACATTATTATTGTAACGTGGCTTTTTCGAGACTGATTTTGAGAAAACAAAGGGAGAGCTTGTCTGCTCATTAATTCACTTTAATGTCCGCCACAACTGTAGGACACCCGACAACTCAACAACGTGACAGATGACCTGCTGACCTTACACCATATCACTCCGCTAACCATAACCATCACTAACCTTACAGGCAAGGTGTACCGTATTATCAAGTTCCTGATCTAAATGAAGGACAACTTCCACATGTACAACCCCGATTCCAAAAAAGTTGGGACAAAGTACAAATTGTAAATAAAAACGGAATGCAATAATTTACAAATCTCAAAAACTGATATTGTATTCACAATAGAACATAGACAACATATCAAATGTCGAAAATGAGACATTTTGAAATTTCATGCCAAATATTGGCTCATTTGAAATTTCATGACAGCAACACATCTCAAAAAAGTTGGGACAGGGGCAATAAGAGGCTGGAAAAGTTAAAGGTAGAAAAAAGGAACAGCTGGAGGACCAAATTGCAACTCATTAGGTCAATTGGCAATAGGTAATTAACATGACTGGGTATAAAAAGAGCATCTTGGAGTGGCAGCGGCTCTCAGAAGTAAAGATGGGAAGAGGATCACCAATCCCCCTAATTCTGCGCCGAAAAATAGTGGAGCAATATCAGAAAGGAGTTCAACAGTGTAAAATTGCAAAGAGTTTGAGCATATCATCATCTACAGTGCATAATATCATCAAAAGATTCAGAGAATCTGGAAGAATCTCTGTGCGTAAGGGTCAAGGCCAGAAAACCATACTGGGTGCCCGTGATCTTCGGGCCCTTAGACGGCACTGCATCACATACAGGCATGCTTCTGTATTGGAAATCACAAAATGGGCTCAGGAATATTTCCAGAGAACATTATCTGTGAACACAATTCACCGTGCCATCCGCCGTTGCCAGCTAAAACTCTATAGTTCAAAGAAGAAGCCGTATCTAGACATGATCCAGAAGCGCAGATGTCTTCTCTAGGCCAAGGCTCATTTAAAATGGACTGTGGCAAAGTGGAAAACTGTTCTGTGGTCAGACGAATCAAAATGTGAAGTTCTTTATGGAAATCAGGGACGCCGTGTCATTCGGACTAAAGAGGAGAAAGACGACCCAAGTTGTTATCAGCGCTCAGTTCAGAAGCCTGCATCTCTGATGGTATGGGGTTGCATTAGTGCGTGTTGCATGGGCAGCTTACACATCTGGAAAGACACCATCAATGCTGAAAGGTATATCCAGGTTCTAGAGCAACATATGCTCCCATCCAGACGACGTCTCTTTCAGGGAAGACCTTGTATTTTCCAACATGACAATGCCAAACCACATACTGCATCAATTACAGCATCATGGCTGCGTAGAAGAAGGGTCCGGGTACTGAACTGGCCAGCCTGCAGTCCAGATCTTTCACCCATAGAAAACATTTGGCGCATCACAAAACGGAAGATACAACAAAAAAGACCTAAGACAGTTGAGCAACTAGAATCCTACATTAGACAAGAATGGGTTAACATTCCTATCCCTAAACTTGAGCAACTTGTCTCCTCAGTCCCCAGACGTTTACAGACTGTTGTAAAGAGAAAAGGGGATGTCTCACAGTGGTAAACATGGCCTTGTCCCAACTTTTTTGAGATGTGTTGTTGTCATGAAATTTAAAATCACCTAATTTTTCTTTTTAAATGATACATTTTCTCAGTTTAAACATTTGAAATGTCATCTATGTTCTATTCTGAAAAAAATATGAAATTTTGAAACTTCCACATCATTGCATTACATTTTTATTTACAATTTGTACTTTGTCCCAACTTTTTTGGAATCGGGGTTGTACAGTATGCAGTATGTGCTGTAATTACCATGAATGAAATTATATTAACTCTTTCATTAAGAGGAAAATTCAATAATTCACCAAACAAATGATACAAAAATAAATCTCATCTTACTTTATCATACCTGTCACTATAACTGTACTCTGATCAGCTGGAACAGCATCATCCTCGTTCTCAGGATCATTTCCTACAGTAACACACAGATATTTAAAGTGATGAAGTCAGAATGAACATTAAAGTGACAGAAATAGTGTTGAAGAGTCACAACAATCCCAGTGGGCCAGATTCAGAACCAGTGAAGTCCAGAAGTCACAGCAGAATGTCAACAGGGAGAGTTCCTCATATTCAGAGTCGGGTTACACAGCTGCTTCAGGCAGTTTTATGTGTTCTTCCTTTATATTATTCACATTTAATATCATCATTTTATTAACACTCATCATTAAATTCACAAAATATCTGGGACTGAAAATCGCACTTTTTACATTTCCTGTCAAATGTAACACGATGGAACATAAAAGCAAGAAACAGTTTAAAAATAAAAAGACTAATATGATGATATAGGAATGAGATGGCGAGCACTGAGTCGATCATATTGATAAGATTTTGATGCCTGAATAGTTCTGTTAATTTAATTATATGGCTTCCACACTCATTGTTCTCCAGCTTATAAAATGGGCCCTGATCCAGAACATCATGTTCTATTGTAGTCAGTTTTTTCATGCTTTAGATTTGAATTTTAATTCTTCAAATGAATAAAACATGATGTCTGTGTTAATTCCATCTGCTCTCCTGTTCAGAAAACATAATCACGGTGTGAAGGATAATCTGACCGAGCGCTCGTCTGATACACTTACAGAGAAACTTTAAGTTCATTTATAATTTTGGCCATAAAGACTTCACTCCTCCAGATAAGCAATATTTCTTATTCACATGTGTCTCTTCCAACATCCTCCATGTGAAACAACCTTTTTCATGCACTATAAGTGTGAATATTGGTAATCATTTAATACCATCGTATTTATGTCTTGATTATTGCCCTTGAATGACGCTCCATCGTGTTTTTGAGTGAATTTACAGCATGAATATAAATGTCAGCATGGCATTGTTGTTCCAGCAAACTGTCAGATGGTGGCGCTGGAGTTAACACTGCTCCTCACTCAGGCTGATATCACGCAAGAAACACGCATTTAAGTTCAACATCAGAAACGCACGCAACTGAGACACGCCTCTGTTGTAGATAAACTCCGCCCTGAAAATAAGTCAGTTATTACATCGCAGGTCTGAATACTGATGTGGAGATTTAAATATAATTTAAAATTTCTTCTAATTTGTCAAAGAAACTGAACAGAATCTCACTGAGCAGAATGTAATGTAATAATCACAAAACATAATCAGAGTTCTCTGTTGTTTCATCGAAATCAAAGGAAAAGCAGAGTGTGAATGTTTGAGGCAGAGCTTATTACCCTCAGGGTTGTGATCCCACCAGAGGTCACCTGAGATATTATTATTATTATTATTATTATTATTATTATTATTATTATCAGTAGTAGTAAAATGATCATATAGTGTGTAATTCCTCGAAAGCTGATTTTACAGCAGATTGCAGTGACGCTGCGTCCAACACACTGTCATGTTCATCAAAGTGGACTTTACACCGGACCCCGACAGCGCAGTCTATTATGATCAACATTTATTTTATTGAACTTAAATATCGATTGTGGTAATAAATATATTTTTGAGCATATATTTTAAATGTTAAGATTAAAACCAATTTACCTGAGCAGGTGACTCCAGCATCTGCACCATGATTACAGTCATTTTTCCTCAACCCTGCTGATGTACAGTTCTTCAGTGTCAACTCTGATCCTCTACAGTTCACATCATCCATCCAGATTGGTCCGGATCCTCGTCCAAAGTGAGCCTTATACCGAAAATTTACAGGCTCCCCACAGCGCAGCTGTCTACACACCACCGCAGCTTCTCTCGTATCCCAGTAATCATTACACACTGTTCCCCACTGACCATCATGAAGAACCTCCACTCTCCCAGCACAGCGACTTCCACCATTCACCAACCTCACACTGCCTGAGAGAGAGAGAGAGAGAGAGAGAGAGAGAGAGAATCCACATAAACCAGACCATCAAATAAAACTTCTCTCTCTCTCTCACACACACACACACACACACACACACACACACACACACACACACTCTCTCTCTCTCTCTCTCATGCTCTCTCTTTCTCTCTCTCTCTCTCTCTCTCTCTCACACACACACACACACACACACATTTTTAGTCAGAATATCAATAAATCTTGACAGTGGAGGAGCAAAATTTCATCAAATCGATCAAAACAATAATTTTACTATTTGTTATATTTTTTCCTAAATACAGCAGTTTACCTGAACAGGTGACTCCAGCATCCCGACCGTGACCACAGTAATCCCCCCTCCCATCTGATCTACAGTTCTTCAGTGTCGACTCTGATCCTCTACACTGCACACCAACCAGCCAGATTGGTCCTGATCCCGCTCCAAAGTCACTATTTTGTGTTGCATTTACAGGCCCCCCACAGCCCAGCTCTCCACACACCACTGCAGCATCGTCCAGATCCCAGTCATCACCACACACTGTTCCCCACTGACCATCCTGAAGAACCTCCACTCTCCCAGCACAGCGACTTCCACCATTCACCAACCTCACACCGTCTGAGAGAGAGAGAGAGAGAGAGAGCGAGAGAGCATGTGTGTGTGTATGTGTGTGTGTGAGAGAGAGAGAGAGAGAGAGAGAGAGAGAGAGAGAGAGAGAGAGAAAATCCACAAAAACCATAACATCATGTTCTCTCTCTTTCTCTCTCTCTCTCACACACACACACACACACACACACACACACACACACACACACACACACACACATTGTTAGCCAGAATATCAATAAATCATTACAATGGAGGGGCAAAATTTAGTCAAATCGATCAAAACAATAATTTTACTATTTGTTATATTTTTTTCCTAAATACAGCAGTTTACCTGAACAGGTGACTCCAGCATCACGACCGTGACCACAGTAATCCCCCCTCCCATCTGATCTACAGTTCTTCAGTGTCGACTCTGATCCTCTACACCACACATAAACCATCCAGATTGTTCCTGATCCCGCTCCAAATTCACCATATTGTGGTGCATTTACAGGCTCCCCACAGCCCAGCTCTCTACACACCACTGCAGCTTCTCTCATATCCCAGCCACGACCACACACTGTTCCCCACTGACCATCCTGAAGAACCTCCACTCTCCCAGCACAGCGACTTCCACCATTCACCAGCCTCACACTGCCTGAGAGAGAGAGAGAGAGAGAGAGAGAGAGAGAGAGAGAGTGTGTGTGTGTGTGTGAGAGAGAGAGAGAGAGAGAGAGAGAGAGAGAGAGAGAGAGAGAAAGAAACTGATACCTGGTACGGCGGTGGGTGGAACTGGTGGAGGACCAACACTTTGACCTGGAGACATCAAAACATCACATTAATTTAAATATTATAAAACATATATTTAATAAGGTAATAAAACTCTCCCAGAAACTGAAAGTTACACAAATCAAAATATCCGTCCATTATCTGTAGCCGCTTATCCTGTACAGGGTCACGGGCTGGAGCCTATCCCAGCTGACTATGGGCGAGAGGTGGGGTTCACCCTGGACACGTCACCAGGTCATCACAGGGCTCAGATCAAAATACACTGAATGAAATTTCATATAATTAATACTCTTTACTTACATTTGTAAATACAGGTAATTTTGTTGAATTAAAAAAGAAAGATAAATGAATCTCATCCTTTTGAAAAGAGGATTATAGCAGAAAGAAGCAGACTATAAAGTAGAAGGTCATCGCTTCTGACTGATGGAGATGCTCTGATCATCAAATAATGTTTTACACAGTTAGTAAATGTTACAGTTTCATTGAAGCATTTTCCTTTATTCTTTAACTTTCACATTATTGGTTTACAATATTACTGTGTGATTATTATATATTTTATACAATAAATCATTACGAGAGAGAGAGAGAAAGAAAGAAAGAGAGAGAGAGAGAAACTGATACCTGGTACGGCGGTGGGTGGAACTGGTGGAGGGCCAACATTTTTTCCTGAAGACATCAAAACATCACATTAATCTGAATATTATCAAACTGATATTTAATAATAGAATAAAACTCTACCAGAAAGCTGAAAGTTCTGCAAATCATAATATATTTCCACTCTTTACTTAAATTGGTAAATACAGATAAATTTGTAGAATTAAAAAAATGAGAAATGAACATCATCCTTTAGAAAAGAGGCTATAAAGATTACAGCAGAAAGAAGCAGACTATAAGGTTGAAGGTCATCGCCTCTGACTGATGGAGATGCTCTGATCATAAAATAATGTTTACACATGACCTGAACACAACTTTCCACCTCAGAACCGAGCTCAGGTTTCACCTTTTTGGCAGATGAACGGTTTGGAGCTCGAGCAGTTTAGATCACTGAATTTTCCCCTATAATTGTCCTCTATGCCGTGGATTTGTACGCAGCGCTCAAAAACCTTCCAGTTATCCGGCTCACCCTCGCCCCATGGCAAGAAGTCCTGGAGACAGCAAACCAGAAATCATGAAAGAAAATAATGACAATATGACAGGACATACAGTTACTCGTATTGTTAGATAATCAATTACAGGGTGGAGTGATGAAGCAGAGTTAATCTCACCACACTAAAGTTGATTATTATCCTGTAAAAATATGTCCTGATGTGTTTTATTCCTCTTATACCACAACAATGTGACAAAGATTTAAATTTGAATTCAATAAAAAACAAAACACATGTAATACTTTTTTTCACTTAAAGTTACAGTCAATGTTGTGGAACATCTGCAGAACAAGTAAGTTCCTGTTATCTTCTATGTTATAGCAGCTGTAATCAGTCGTTCCCTCACTTTCTCATGGAGTTAATAAAAAAATGTAATGCATGAAACGCAACATCCTCCAGCCGTCTGGGAAAAAGTTTCAGTTTTCCCTTTGACTACTACAAAGCACTGACACTCGAGACTCCTTCCATAAATGTTAAATAAACATCTCCTGACCCTGGAGAAAAGAATTATTTTTCATTTGCTTATCTGGAGTATCGACTGTAAAAGACCCTCTGAATGAGCTGTTGCTAACGAAACAACGTATAAGAACGAGAGCGTTAATATAAACCTGTGATTTAGAGCTACACTTTTGTTTTAGTTGCTGTTATAGAAAATTAATCAACACCTTCTGACCAATCAGAATTGAGAATCCATCAGCGCTGTGGTGTCAGAGAATTTATTGAAGATGTCTTAATATTTTATTTCATCAGAATAAATATTGTATAGAAAAGTGATATACAATAAAAAGTGGTTAAAAAGATGTTTTTGGAAACAAACCAACAACTGAACATGGACATAAACTATTTAAAGTCATTTTAAAATGATGCTTTAGGGTTAAAATGAGAGCCTTTACTTCAAGTACATGCTGAAGGATATTGAGGGAGTGTTACATACGGAAGGCGTTCCATCAGACCAGACAAAGTTTCCCTCATGTAGTCGGTCATTAAGTCCAATCCAGGAAGCTCTGGGAATGTGAGCTTGAGAAAGAAAAAACATAAACACAGTCATATTCAAATCCCACCTACTACATGAAGCTACTAAGAGATGTAAAGAGCGAACACATGCTCATGAAAACCAGTTCATTCCCAAAACTCACACTTGCCTCAGAGTATAATCTGATTAATGATGAAAAACATGTCTGAGTAAGAAATGAGAAGAAGAAGAAGAAGAAGAAGCAGAAGAAGAAGAAGAAGAAGAAGCCTTTATTTGTCACATGTACACTCAAGCACAGTCAAATGTCTCCTCTGAATTTAACCCTCTGAAGCAGTGAATACACACACAAGTCCGCAATGAGCACACACACACACACACACACACACACACACACACACACACACACACACAGAGCAGTGGGCAACTATGCTACAGTACATCACCCAGGGAGCAGTTGGGGGTTTAGGGGCCTTGTTAAAGGGCTCTTCAGCCCAAGGCTGCCCCCATGTTAACCAAACCACATGTCTTTGGACTGTGGGAGAAACCAGAGCACCCGGAGGAAACCCGCACTGACACGGGGATAACATGCAAACTCCACACAGAAAGACCCCCGTCAGCCACTGGGCTCAAACCCAGAACCTTCTTGCTGTGAGGTGACAGTGTGAACCACTACACCACCATGATGCCCAGCATGAGCAGCTGTCTGTTACTCACCTGTTATGAATCCAACTGTCTCCTGGTTGTGGACGCTGGCCAGGTGTCCGTTCTGGGAGCTGCAATAGTTTTCAGCATCCTGCCACGTTTTATCTGATTCATTGCTGAAATGATAGCAGTAATCCCCGTCAAGATGATATCCCTGATCACAGTGAAATTCTGCAGCCAGAGAAACCGGGATAATATACGAAAAAGAGAGACAAGAGAGAAGGATGAAGACTTTATTTACAAAATACAGTATTTAGGATAAATTACTTAAACTGTGGGTGGTACAAAGAGCAACTGGACTTGCTTGAAGATTCCTGAAGATGTTTCACCTCTCATCCAAAAGGCTTCTTCAGTTCTGTCTGACAAATGGGGAGGATCAGGTAATTATCCTCTCATGGATGAAAAGCAATCCTAAGGTGTCGTTGAGTCATCCTGTTGGTGTGGGTCACTGAGGGCTACAAACACAACATTCTGGTACATTTCACACCCAGTAACACCCTGAAGCAGAAACTGGTCCACCCTAAGGACAGAATAGCCACATACAAACAGGACAACGTAGTGTATGCAATTCAGTGCAGTGAGGAATGCACAGACTCGTATATTGGGGAATATACGAGTATATACAAAACAACAATATTGGGGAATATACGAGTATATACAAAACAACTGCTTCACAGGTGCATGGCTCAACACAGGAGAGCCAGTTCCTCAGGCCAGGACTCTGCTGTCTATCTTCATCTTAACAACAAAGGACACTCATTTCAGGATTGCAACGTATGCATTTTAGCCAGAGAGGATCGTTGGTATGAGCGAGGAGTTAAAGAAGCCATTTTTGTCAACCTGGAACGGCCATCACTGAACAGAGGTGGTGGTCTAAAACACCATTTATCAGCCACCTACAATGCAGTCCTTGGCATAGTTCCCAGACAACTGAATGCACACCAAAACCCAGCTGTTTTCAGTGACTCACAGGAGGACAGAGAGAACCAACAAACCATTGATCACCCCGATGACTCTCGAGGCCGTTCACACCCAGCCCCCAGTGACCCACACCAACAGGATGACTCAACAACACCTTAGGATTGCCGTTCATCCATGAGAGGATAAATGCCTGATACTCCCTATTAGTCAGACAGAACTGAAGAAGCCTTTCGGATGAGAGGTGAAACATCTTCAAGACTCTTGAAGCAAGTCCAGTTGCTCTTTTTACCACCCACAGTTTACTATGACCTGGATGACTGAGAATCTTCACAGACATATAAATTACTTAGTTTTGTAGATGTTACAGTTTCACTGAAGCATTTTCCTTTATTATTTAACTTTCACATTATTGGTTTACAATATTACTGTGTGATTACTGTATTATAGCGGAGCTCTGAGCGGAGCACCATACCTAAGAAAAAATGGTAAACCCATCGAGTCGATTTTTTGTGGTTTGTCCGTGGACATGTACATGTACCACTGGTCATACACACTGCCTAGTGGTCAGTGTTAGTAATTACCAGTCATACACACCGCCTAGTGGCCAGTGTTAGTAATTACCAGTCATACACACCGCCTAGTGGCCAGTGTTAGTAATTACCAGTCATACACACGGCCTAGTGGTCAGTGTTAGTAATTATCAGTCATACACACCACCTTGTGGCCAGTGTTAGCAATTACCAGTCATACACACTGCCTGGGGGCGGCATGGTGGTGTAGTGGTTAGCGCTGTCACCTCACAGCAAGAAGGTCTGGGTTCGAGCCCCATGGCCGGCGAGGGCCTTTCTGTGTGGAGTTTGGATGTTCTCCCTGTGTCCGCGTGGGTTTCCTCCGGGTGCTCCGGTTTCCCCCACAGTCCAAAGACATGCAGGTTAGGTTAACTGGTGACTCTAAATTGACTGTAGGTGTGAATGTGAGTGTGAATGGTTGTCTGTGTCTATGTGTCAGCCCTGTGATGACCTGGCGACTTGTCCAGGGTGTACCCTGCCTTTCACCCGTAGTCAGCTGGGATAGGCTCCAGCCTGCCTGCGACCCTGTAGAAGGATAAAGCGGCTAGAGATAATGAATGAATGAATGAGACACCGCCTAGTGGCCAGTGTTTGTAATTCCCAGTCATACACACCACCGAGGGCGGCACGGTGGTGTAGTGGTTAGCGCTGTCACCTCACAGCAAGAAGGTCTGGGTTTGAGCCCCGTGGCCGAAGAGGGCCTTTCTGTGCAGAGTTTGCATGTTCTCCCCGTGTCCGCATGGGTTTCCTCCGGGTGCTCTGGTTTCCCCCACAGTCCAAAGACATGCAGGTTAGGTTAACTGGTGACTCTAAATTGACCGTAGGTGTGAATGTGAGTGTGAATGGTTGTCTATGTGTCAGCCCTGTGATGACCTGGCGACTTGTCCAGGGTGTACCCCACCTTTCACCTGTAGTCAGCTGGGATAGGCTCCAGCTTGCCTGCGACGCTGTAGAACAGGATAAAGCGGCAAGAGAAAATGAGATGAGATGAGATGAGAAAATGAGATGAGATGAGACACACCGCCTAGTGGTCAGTGTTAGTAATTACCAGTCATACACACCACCTAGTGGACAGTGCAAGCCAGTAAAGAAATAGAACAAAAGAGACTGGCTATGATATGAGAAAATTCTACAACCCAGAAACAGATGGGAGCTCCACTTTTAGGCAGTGCCTAAATCTCATCTCATCTCATTATCTCTAGCCGATTTATCCTGTTCTACAGGGTCACAGGCAAGCTGGAGCCTATCCCAGCTGACTACGGGCGAGAGGCGGGGTACACCCTGGACAAGTCGCCAGGTCATCACAGGGCTGACACATAGACACAGGCAACCATTCACACTCACATTCACACCTACGGTCAATTTAGAGTCACCAGTTAACCTAACCTGCATGTCTTTGGACTGTGGGGGAAACCGGAGCACCCGGAGGAAACCCACGTGGACACGGGGAGAAGATACAAACTCCGCACAGAAAGGCCCTCGCCAGCCACGGGGGCTCGAACCCGGACCTTCTTGCTGTGAGGCGACAGCGCTAACCACTACACCACCGTGCCGCCCCAGTGCCTAAATCTATATCTTATATTTTATACAATAAAGCATTACAATGGGAAAAAAGACAGACAGAGAGAGAGAGAGAGAGAGAAAGAGAGAGAGAGAGAAACTGATACCTGGTACGGCGGTCGGTGGAACTGGTGGAGGACCAACATTTTTTCCTGAAGACATCAAAACATCACATTTATCTGAATATTATCAAACTGATATTTAATAATAGAATAAAACTCTACCAGAAAGCTGAAAGTTCTGCAAATCATAATATATTTCCACTCTTTACTTAAATTTGTAAATCCAGATAAATTTGTATCATTAGAAAAAAATTAGAAAGGAACATCATCCTTTTGAAAAGAGGATATAAAGATTACAGCAGAAAGAAGCAGACTATAAGGTCAAAGGTCATCGCCTCTGACTGATGGAGATGCTCTGATCATAAAATAATGTTTACACATGACCTGAGCACAACTTTCCACCTCAGAACCGAGCTCAGGTTTCACCTTTTTGGCAGATGAATGGTTCGTAGCTCGAGCAGTTGAGATCACTGAATTTTCCTGTGTAATAGTCCTCCATGGTGAGGATTTGTACGCAGTGCTCATTGTTGTTCCAGTTATCTGGCTGACCCCAACCCCACGGCAAGAAGTCCTGGAGACAGCAAACCAGAAATCATGAAAGAAAATAATGACAATATGACAGGACATACTGTTATTGTTAGATAATCAATTACAGGATGGAGTGATGAAGCAGAGTTAATCTCACCACACTAAAGTTGATTATTATCCTGTAAAAATATGTCCTGATGTGTTTTTTTCCACTTAGACCACAACAGTGTGACAAATATTTAAATTTGTATTCAATAAAAAAGCAAAACAACAACAAGAACAAAAACAAACGTGTACTACTTTTATTCACTTAAAGTTATAGTCAATGTTGTGGAACATCTGCAGAACAAGTAAGTTCCTGTTATCTTTTACGTTACAGCAGATATAATTGGTCGTTCCCTCACTTTCTCATGGAGTTAATAAAAACTGTAATGCATGAAATGCAACATCCTGCAGCTGTCTGGGAAAAAGTTTTAGTTTTCCCTTTGACTATTCCAAAGCACTGACACTGGAGACTCCTTCCATAAATGTTAAATAAACATCTCTTGACCCTGGAGAAAATAATTATTTTTCATTTGCTTATCTGGACCATCGACTGTAAAAGACCCTCTGAATGAGCTGTTGCTTTCGAAACAATGTATAAGAACGAGAGCATTAATATAAACCTGTGATTTAGAGCTACACTTTTGTTTTAGTTGCTGTTATAGAAAATTAATCAACACCTTCTGACCAATCAGAATTGAGAATCCATCAGCGCTGTGGTGTTGGAGAATTTATTGAAGATGTCTTAATATTTTATTTCATCAGAATAAATATTGTATAGAAAAGAGATATACAATAATAAGTGGTTCAAATACATATTTCTGTAAAGATACCAACAACTGAACATGGACATAAACTATTTAAAGTCATTTTAAAATGATGCTTTAGGGTTAAAATGAGAGCCTTTACTTCAAGTACATGCTGAAGGATATTGAGGGAGTGTTACATACGGAAGGTGTTCCATCAGACCAGACAAAGTTTCCCTCATGTAGTCGGTCATTAAGTCCAATCCAGGAAGCTCTGGGAATGTAAGCTTGAGAAAGAAAAAACATAAACACAGTCATATTCAAATCCCACCTACAGTACTACATGAGGCTACTAAGAGATGTAAAGAGTGAACACATGCTCATGAAAACCAGTTCATTCCCAAGACTCATGCTTGCCTCAGAGAATAATCTGATTAATGATGAATAACATGTCTGAGTGAGAAATGAGAAGAAGAAGAAGAAGAAGGAGAAGAAGAAGAAGAAGAAGAAGAAGAAGAAGAAGAAGAAGAAGAAGAAGAAGAAGCCTTTATTTGTCACATGCAGACTCAAGCAAGGGAAAATGCCTCCTCTGAATTTAACCCTCTGAAGCAGTGAACACACACACAAGTCAGCAATGAGCACACACACACAGAGCAGTGGGCAGCTATACTACAGCACCTGGGGCAGTTGGGGGTTAGGGGCCTTGCTAAAGGGCTCTTCAGCCCAAGGCTGCCCCCATGTTAACCAAACTGCATGTCTTTGGACTGTGGGAGAAACCGGAGCACCCAGAGGAAACCCACACTGATATGGGGAGAACATGCAAACTCCACACAGAAAGACCCCTGTCATCCACTGGGCTTGAACCCAGAACCTTCTTGCTGTGAGGTGACAGTGCTCTCCACTACACCACCATGCCGCCCAGCATGAGCAGTTGTCTGTCACTCACCTGTTATGAATCTGACTGTCTCCTGGTTGTGGACACTGGCCAGGTGTCCGTTCTGGGAGCTGCAATAGTTTTCAGCATCCTGCCATGTTTTATCTGATTCACTATTGAAGTGATAGCAGTAATCCCCGTAGAGATGATATCCCTGATCACAGTGATATTCTGCAGCCAGAGAAATTGGGATAATATATGACAAAGAGAGGCAAGAGAGAAGGATGAAAACTTTATTTGCGAAATACAGTATTTGGTATAAATTACTTCGTTTAGTAAATGTTACAGTTTCATTGAAGCATTTTCCTTTATTATTTAACTTTCATATTATTGGTTTACAATATTACTGCATGATTATTATATATTTTATACAATAAAGCATTACAAAGAGAAGAGAGAGATATTTCAGTTTATATTGTGGTTTTTGAGAATTCTCTCTCTCTCTCTCTCTCTCTCTCTCTCTCTCTCTCACACACACACACACACACACACACACACACACACACACACACACACATATGAAAACAGCCTTGTGTTAGTTCAGGTGTTTTTACTCACAATAAATCATGTGTAAACTCTAAAGATTAATCTGGAGCTGATTTTATAACTGATGCCTCAGAAAAAAACCCTGAGGATGGTGTGTGTTTGCTCATCTACAGCTTTTTAAATTCTATAACAATGAAAGTTTCACTGTTTATAAAGTTACGATGGAGCCATGAGAGTTTCTCAGATTTCATGGTTAAAAATCATCCCTCCTGTTAAAGTGAGACGTGTGTGATGTTTTAGTGTGAATAATCAGTGTGTTCTTACCTGCAGCGGAGAGAGAGAATGTGGAAGAGAGAAGAATAAAACTCAGACAGATTTCCATCTCCCTCCTTGCTGTACACGATGTGTTCACCTCCACTCATCCAGAGAGACTGAGAGAAGTGTGTCCCCTCACTCAGCCCCTACAGAGAGAGAGAGAGAGAGAGAGACCAATCACACTCACTATTACCTTATAAGAAAGATGAGAGGAAATCATCACACAGCCTCAAGAACAAATCAGAGGAGGCATCTTTCACTTTCTCCATATATATCAAAATAACATCAGTGCTGATGAACAGAGCTCCTCCTCCCGGCTCTGAGGTGTGTGACTGATGAACAGAGCTCCTCCTCCCGGCTCTGAGGTGTGAGACTGATGAGAGTCGGCCACATCACACACTGATTTCAGAGAGAGGAAGCACTCAGCTCTCATACAGTATTAATTCCTGACAGCTGCACAGAGCAGATACACACACACACACACACTGATAAACCACTGCAGCATAATGCAACTACATCAGCCCCCCCCACACACACACACATTTTATAGATAGATAGATAGATAGATAGATAGATAGATAGATAGATAGATAGATAGATAGATAGATAGATAGATAGATAGATAGATAGATAGATATAAAACAAATAAAACTATGTGGGTGTGGCAAAATTAGATGATGTACGTGTATAAACTCATGATTGATGATGTTTGTGTTCCTGAGAATAGAATCTTTATTGTTATCATACAGGTACAGTCACATTTGGGTTGCAGTAAAAAAAAAATCCTAAAATTTCCAGAATTAGAAATAAAAATATGGATGTATATAATGATGAGAATGTGGGCTGTAGAACGGTACAGCAGCTTATAGAGGTAGTCAGGGCCAGGTGAAAGGGCAATAGTGCAGTATCAGCTTGTGCGATATTGATTTATTCCTTGTCCATGATTGAGATTTTAAAATCTGGAGATAAATGATATAATCATCCTGAACTGATGGCCGATTCATGAGCTTGGGAATCACTTGCCGGTGTCGTGTCCAATTCAGACTCCCAGCAGAATCAGACTGCTCTTCATGTGTGTTACAGAATCCGTATAGTGAAGCTGCACATTTCCTCCAGTTTCTGTTGAGAACATGCGATGTGAGGAAAAGGACACTATGAGGCCTGCATGCGAAGGGAAGTTGGATTCTGAACAGCACACTCACAAAGTCTTCAGGTCATTAGATGCATTTAGTTTCACTGTGAGGCTCTTTGTTGGGATGTTTTGAGTTATTCTGGTGGTTACTGTGGAGGACAGATGGTAGTAGGTACCATTTTTATGATGGTCTTTGGTATGACCTGACCGTGAATAGAACTCACAATCTCCCGATCGAGAGGCAGACACGCTACCACTAGGCCACTAGCTGCAATACAGATGCGCATGGGGAGTTAAACTCTCGTGGTTACCAGAGGACTAGCCCCCCCCACTGTAACCCTAGCTATGTAATAGGTGAGAGGCCGAGGGCTATGGAAACGGAGATCGGCGCCGCCCGATGCGCCACCATGGCGCGGGAAGGACTTTAACTTAACTTTAACTGTGGAGGACAATTAAAAATGAACTGCAATCTACCAAGAGAAGAGAAACAGCAGAAATCAGGTCCATCTGCATGTGCACATGAAAGGGAGTCAGATTCTGCAGGGAGTCAGAATTCAGCACAACACAGGCACAAAAACAGCAAAAATAAATCCCTTTCTAAATCACATCACCATTAACATTATTCATTAGATCTGACACGTCACTGTCGGCCCATTTCATCTTTTAGGGCCACATTTTGGTCTTTTTTTCTCTTTCAGCTGAAGACTCTTTTTGGTGACATTCCAAATAATTATAATTAACTGGGCTCCTGAGGGCCACAACAGAAAAGTATTTGCCCCATCATCTGGTGGTCACTAGTTCAGATCCTGATGATGTCATAGCCATCCATGGCCAGAAGCCCAAGAGATCTGTGCTCTCAGGGAGGGAGGGGTGGTGTACTCTTTGACTCGTGTCTATTACAGTGACGATAGCCAATCATGGGCATCTGTGAGCTCGTGCTCATGGGCAGAGACCGTTTTCCTCTGAGTGTGTTACTCTGCCCCCTAATGTTACATCAGCAGCTGCATCAAAAAGATGCAGTCGGCTGGTGTCACATTCCTTGGAGGACATGCATGAAATTCTTTGCTGTCCCTGATTGGTAGCTGTCATGTGATAGAGGAGACCTGTCTGGTGCATGGGAACTGACCATGACACCCCCACTACATCATCTGAACACACACACACTCACGTAATATTTAATCTGGTATTATGTTAAACATTAAATGTTTAATAACTTAAGTATTACACTATAATAATAATAATAATAATCTTATCTCATTATCTCTAGCCACTTTATCTTTCTACAGGGTCGCAGGCAAGCTGGAGCCTATCCCAGCTGACTACGGGCGAAAGGCGGGGTGCACCCTGGACAAGTCGCCAGGTCATCACAGGGCTGACACACAGACACAGACAACCATTCACACTCACATTCACACCTACGGTCAATTTAGAGTCACCAGTTAACCTAACCTGCATGTCTTTGGACTGTGGGGGAAACCGGAGCACCCGGAGGAAACCCATGCGCACACGAGGAGAACATACAAACTCCACACAGAAAGGCCCTCGCCGGCCATGGGGCTCGAACCCGGACCTTCTTGCTGTGAGGCGACAGCACTAACCACTACACCACCATGCTGCCCCTAATAATAATAATAATAATAATAATAATAATAATTCAATTTCAGTTTGATTATTTATTATAATTTTCCATCCACAAGATGGCAGTAAAACACTTCCAAACTGACATTGTGTTTCATGAAATGTATTTTTCTCTGAACTGACCTGCTGAGGGCGCTGTTAGAATGTTGCTGGTTGATGATGACGATGATGATGAGAGGTGAAATGAAGAACATTATCTTGTAACAATGGCAACTGAAAAGGGGTGGGGTATATTAGGCAGTGGCAGTGTGAGCTATATATGGCACCCTGGGCAAACACACATCCCTCCCCCCATCAATCTCCACCCACTGATTGTTTTTTTTTCTAAAACAAAAATTATCTCATCTCATCTCATTATCTGTAGCCGCTTTATCCTTCTACAGGGTCGCAGGCAAGCTGGAGCCTATCCCAGCTGACTATGGGCGAAAGGCGGGGTACACCCTGGACAAGTCGCCAGGTCATCACAGGGCTAAAACAAAAATTATTATTTTTTAATTATTTTTTTTAATTCAGCCACGTGTTTTTTTTTTTTGTTTGTTTGTTTCTTTGTTTTCTTTCTTTTTTTTCCCACAAAAATTGTGATTGCTAGATGACTGGGCCAGATCTTCTCCACAATGGCAGGTCTGGTGGGGTGTTCCCAGTATGCAGTGGTGATTTTCTCCCAAAAGGCATCCAAAGAAGTAAAACTGGTGAACTGGTGAGAGGGTGATGGGCACCCAAGGCTCACTGATGCACGAGGGGAGCGAAGGCTAGACCATCTTGTCCCACCACACAGAAGAGCTCCTGTAACACAACCTGCTGAAAAAGTTCCTGCTGGCTGTGATAGAAAGGAGTCAGAACACACAGTGCATTGTAACGTGCTGTGTTTGGGGTTGTGTAGCTGCAGAGCAGTCAGAGTGCCCATGCTGACCCCTGTCCACTGCCAAAAGACCTACAATGGGGACATGAGCATCAGAACTGGACCAAAGAGGAAAGGAAGAAGGTGGCCTGGTCTGATCAATCACATTTTCTTTTATATCATGTGGATGGCCAGGTGTGTGTGTGTTGTTTACCTCGGGAAGAGATGGCACCAGGATGCACTATTGGAAGAAGGCAAGCGGGAGGAGGCAGTGTGATGCTCTGGGCAATGTTCTGCTGGGAAACCTTGGGTCCTCACATTCATGTAGATTACCATGTACCATCTCCATACCTGGGCATCACAGTGGTGTAGTGGTTATCACTGTCACCTCACAGCAAGAAGGTTCTGGGTTTGAGCCCAGTGGCTGACAGGGGCCTTTCTGTGTGGAGTTTGCATGTTCTCCTTGTGTCCGCGAGGGTTTCCTCCGGGTGCTCCGGTTTCCCCCACAGTCCAAAGACATGCAGGTTAGGTTAACTGGTGACTCTAAATTGACCGTAGGTGTGAATGTGAGTGTGAATGGTTGTGTGTCTCTGTGTGTTGCCCTGTGATGATCTGGTGACTTGTCCAGGGTGAACCCCACCTCTCACGCATAGTCAGCTGGGATAAGCTCCAGCTTGCCTGTGACCCTGTAGGACAGGATAAGCACCTACAGATAATGGATGGATGGATAATAAGAATAATCCAGCAGCATCCTAACAGCGCCCTCAGCAGGTCAGTTAAGAAAAAAAAAAACACATTTCACTCAACAGCAATTTCGGGTTGGAAGCGTTTTACTGCCATCTAGTGGATGGAAAATTTGTCATGGTGTGTGTGTGTGTGTGTGTGTGTGTGTGTGTGTGTGTGTGTGTGTGAATTGTGAATGACAGAATGAATGAAGCTGAAAAGTGATAGTCTTCAAAATAAAGTGTGTTTGAACATCATCTCCTGTCTGTCGTGCTTCCTGATGCCACCCACATCAGGGTGAACTACGATTGGGTTTTTGTTTTGTTTTGGGTTTTTTTTTCTGTTTTTCTGGTGGGAAATCAGTAAAATTACAAGTAAAATATTGCCTTTTCCCCAACATGTTCAACTGGTAACAATCAGCTCTAGATGTCACCAGAAGTGTACACACACACACACACACACACACACACACACACACACACACACACACACACACACTACTGTGCAAAACTCTTGGGGATGCGTAAAGAAATGCTGTAGAACAAAGACACCTTCAAAGATAAGTTTTAGTGAAAGTCTTGCAGAACCAGCCACAGTTCTTCTGGAGGTTTTTACTGTCACACTTGTTCCTTATTTTTGCAGAAAACTCAGCAGCCTTCTTTTTTTTTCCTGAAAATTATCTTTTCTGTAATCTGCTGCTTTCTTTACTGATATTCAATCATTTTTTTAAGATGAAGAACAGCAACAACTTTATCACACGTACACTCAAGCACAGTGAACTTCCTCTCTGCATTTAACCCATCTGAAGCAGTGAACACACACACACAGACACGTGAGCAATGAGCACACACACTTACACCCAGAGCAGTGGGCAGCTATGCTACAGCGCCCGGGGAGCAGTTGGGGGTCCGGGGCCTTGTTCAGGGGCTCTGCTCAAGGCTGCTCCATGTGAACCAAACTGCATGTCTTTGGATTTTGGGGGAAACCGGAGCACCCGGAGGAAACCCACATAGACATGGGGAGAACATGCAAACTCCACACAGAATGACCCCCATCAGCCACTGGGCTCGAGCCCAGAACCTTCTTGCTGTGAGGTGTGCTGTGAGGCACCACCGTGCCGCCCTTCTGTAACATTTAATCATTTAATTTTGTGGCAGAAAACTAATGTTTGAAATCTAAAATATTTTTGTACTGAATGGATCATGCAGAAGTCCTAAAATAAAAATGCATCACAAAGATTTCATTAAAAAATAGGATGCCTAAAAGTTTTGTACAGAACTATCTCTCTCTCTCTCTCT
Organism: Neoarius graeffei; assembly: GCF_027579695.1. Lineage (NCBI taxonomy): Eukaryota > Metazoa > Chordata > Actinopteri > Siluriformes > Ariidae > Neoarius > Neoarius graeffei. Next base: position 2,241,781 of record NC_083589.1, on the reverse strand, counting down.
CTCTCTCTCTCTCTCTGTGTATATATGTACACACACACAGACATACTTGCTTTATTTGTGTTTACACTGAGGGTCTGGGAGAAACAATATTTCAATCCTGTCTGTCCTGTACATATGGCAGAATTTACAATCAAGTTAACTTGACTTGACTTGAAAAGTGGCAGTGACTATCAGCATTTTGTTTTCAGTGGCAATCTTCTTCCAGAGTGTGAACAGGTTCTTGACATCCCAACAAACACATACGTACGTATATACGACGTAGCGGTTAGGTAGTGGTCTGGTAATGTCAGGGAAATACGTCATAGTTACATAGTAGGCACGTCCTAATACAACGTCATGCCAATACGTAACGACATCATAGTGAAAATACGTAACGACAACGTAGTAATGACAACATAGTGGTAATGTGTAATGACAACGTAATGGTAATACGTAATGGACATGCTATCCAGCGACCATCCAGTAACGTATGTCCTAGTCTACATGTTGTGTGTATTTTCTATTTGATGATCGATGTATTAATAATTTGCTTTCGTACATTTTGTTGTATGTCTCTATGAATAACATTAACAATGTGATCTTGGTCTATTGATGAATTGATTGTGGTTTATTTAACTTTAAAATAGTGCTGAATGAGGCCATTTCAATGAAATAAAAGTTTGTAGATTCATGATTTTGCAGTTTGTCTTATCAGTTTATCTGCATTGTAACCCTCGAATATAACTATTAGTGTTATTTTTTTTTAATCCAAAATCATGTTCAGTACATGCAAAACTTTAATTGAAGGGGAGGACTTTCACATGATCCATGATTGCCAATTCTCGTGACCCGTGATTTGAGCCTGTTTCTATTCCTGTGATGTGTGATTGAGAATTTTTATTTTTGTGATCCCCCAGTGGCGGATCCGTAACCCCCCACCCCCCTTCAGCGACCAGGGGAGGGGGGGAGGTATAAAAGAGTAAACACAACAGAAAGCTTGAAGCAAGCAAAATTATTCAAAATATGCTCAAATTCACTGAATGAACATGTACATTTTCATTTTCCAGGGTGCATGCCTTCGGGCCATTCGTTGACCCTTTTCGTAGAAATGATCAATATCCTCCCACTTTTTTTCAAAATCCAATACCCGCCCCTATCCCGTGACCCCCTCCACCACCCCACTTCACCCTGTTAACTTGGCGGGAAAAGGGCATGCTGAATGTCCCGAACTTTGGGCTGACCTCTATCCCATCATGCTTTGCGGCTCTGGATCGTGTAGGTCTTTCAAAACCCATTGGATCGACTTCCATCCCAGTTTTTTTTATTTGTGCGAAGGGAAGGTGTTTCCTTATAATTGGAGAGCTTTGATCGACAGAATCTTTCAAGGTAAGAATAGTAGATGTGAATGTAAGGTGATTAAGTCTGATGATATATTAGATGTAAATGTTATTGTTAAATGTTTATTTAAATGAATTTTACTGTATGAGTATCCACCGCAGGAAAGCGCGCCACGGCGCCATTTTGAAATCTTACTTGAGTGGCAACCCTGTTACTGAATGTTAGTGTGGATCCTTTATGGGGAATTTCATTCACTTTTTTAAACCATGGTTTAAAGCTGTGAAGATTTAACTACCGACTGATTTCAATCAAAAGATGACTTTGGTCAGTTATTTCGTATTGTTACAATATAAAATGATAAACATGCATCCTAATATGAATGTTTGGTGAAATTTAAAAACTAAATTGTTTCACAAAATGTATTCTGTAGCAACATATGTAGACTACTTTTTGGGGTATTTGGAATGTTTCATAAAGCCGTTCCACACTTTTCCATTTTGTTTTACTGTTACTTGCATTTATTATACAATCTATAGAAAAATTCACTTAGGTGGAATTTCTTTTTATCACTTGGGAATATCATTCATCTCCAAGGTTTGCATATTACATTCATTAAAATCAAACAATAAAATCTTACCATTAGCTTAATTAATTCTATTCGTTCTGCAAGATATTAACTGGTTTGCAAATTTGTCTCCGATACAGAGGACCTTGAAGAGCTGTTTAGGCCAAGGAGTGCAGATCCACGGCAAAATATCAGATCAGGCAGGGAGTTCTATTCTTACTTACAAAAGAGACATGCTAGCGTACACATTTTATGAAAAGATAGAAACACTACTTGAATAAATGACTTACATTTGTGATCTGTCAGTCTGAATATCTGTGTAGTGACATCCAGTACTAATAATATTACTTATTGATGTGTGGCATTTTATCATAAAATCCAACCATTTTTTAAAATGTATGTCTTTAATTCAGAAATGCATAATGCTCACTCGTTTTTATGTGGCCCGTGACACTAACCGTTTCCTTTGTATGTGTTTTTATAGATTATCAGAGAAAGGTTCTGATGAGCCTAGATGAAATTGTGCAGAATCAGAAGGTTCAGATGAATCTTTTGAAACAAATCCTGGCAAAAGGTTCAGCAGCAGGGCCTGATGTTGATGTTATTGAAAACATGTTGGAGGATCCTCTAACATCAACTGAAGAGTTAGACAGGTTCTGTGAAAAGCTGGCAGATCCAGCTCAAAGGAGGAAATTGGTAATTATATATTTATATTGATGAGATGCCAATGACAGAGTACAGGCCACTTTGTTACATCAGTAAAAGTCACTGCTGCATTGGCCTATCCACCATATGTGATTATAACCCTCAACTCTGTTCTTCTAACTATACTGTATGAAAGCAAATGCAGTAAATATGGTAGGGAACTATTAGTATGAAACATAACCAATATTATTATATCAACACATTTTCATATGATT